>NC_068295.1:33270645-33493145 GCF_025860055.1 Xyrauchen texanus
TGAAGGCCTCCGGATCATCGCTTGGCCCCATTTTCGTGAGGGCAAGTGGTGGGGCGGGCTCCGAGGAGGACGCAGCACCAGCCACCTCCCTGGCAATCAGGCTCCTCAGCGTTTGCCGGTCCTCGGCTTGTGCCTGGAGCAAGGCTTGAAAACGTTGTTCTTGCTCCCGGCGAACCTCCAAGAGGGCATGGTGTTGTGTCTGCTGGATGTTGGTGAGGGCGTTGATAACTTCGGCCAGTGGTGAAGAATCCATAGCGGCGCTCTCCTCCAAACCCGGGTTCTGGCACCTCTGTGAACACATTCGTTAAGCAATGGAGGAGTCAGGAGACAGCGAAGCAGGTTTGAAATCAGCTGTTTAATTTTTATGCTGAACATACGACGGTCACCGCCATAGAAACGTAAATATACATAAAAAATAACACACTCCGTCTGTGGAGCTTTCTGGATCCACTCTCTCTCTCTCACTCGACACTTGGCGTCCCTTTTAAATGTCTCTCTCTGTATCACTACAACAAGACACAGGTGTTAGAGATAATTACAAACCAGGTGACAAGCCTTACCGCTCTCTCTCTCCCGCAGACCTACACACGACCTGCCCCCCATGCCACACAGTATGTTACATTAATACCTTGAGTATTAATAGCAACAATTGAGCGGACTCCGTGGTCCATAAACTGTACAAACAAGAATCCACAAGAATAACACACCTAAATATCCTATCTCTGCCCACACATAACCTCTTACTTAGAACGTGTGTTCATCCGTCGTTTGACTCCGTCTGGCTTCCTCGAGTCTCCGGTGATGACGGGGGGGCCGTTTCCTCGCTCTGTCGGTGGGTGGTACAGCTGCTGATTCTCGGCGGTTGTCGGAGAAATCAGCGACGTTAACTTGATTGAAGAGGAAAGGGGATCCTTCTGTCTTCACTTCTGCAGGCAAACGGATGAAGATGCGGATTGCTCAGCGGTTTCCTTTGGATCCATTAAAGTGTTCGGTGGAACACAATGTAATCTCAACTCGTCCAGCGAGATGGAGATTGTATGGCCGCAGTTTCAAGTTGCACATTACTTCCTTGTGCAATGAGGCAACACCTGAGAGCAGCAATGACTGCATCTACGCACGGCTAGCGAAGTCACTGGAAGCGAGGTACAGCCGATATTCAAAGTATTTCTACTCCTGATGACATCATAGTTGAGGTGCGTTCTGTTGAGTGCCTCATCCAATAGGAGTTGTGAGTTCGATCCTTTGGAATTTCACAGTTGTAAAGTGAGCAAGGCTTCTTAGGATTTGTAGTCGGTTTTGTACTCCCTTTGTTTGATTTTGGCATGGTTTTTATCAGTAAGATTTATGACTTTGTTTTTGTGGGCCTCAGTCAGGCTTTACGACTGTGTTGCGCCGCTGATGCCATATGCCCCAGGAGCCTCTGAAAGAGTTTCAGTGTAACCGCAGTGGCCTCGCCGGGCCTCGCAGCGGGGTGGGGCCAGGGAGGCCACATTGACAGGGCTTGAGCCCAGTGGCGGTGCTGAGTCGAGAGACTCTTACCTCCCTCATTGACGGATCGGTCTGGGTGGGGATGTATCAGTTTGACAAACACCATTTGATAATAACATTTCATTGAAACATTTAACATGGAATTCAGAAATATTTACCGTAATTTCCGGACTATTGAGCGCACCTGAATATAAGCCGCACCCACTGATTTTTAAATAAAATATTATTTTGAACATAAATAAGCCGCACCTGTCTATAAGCCGCAGGTGCCTACCGGTACATTGAAACAAATGAACTTTACTCAGGCTTTAACGAAACACGGCTTGTAACAAAAATAAATAGGCTTTAACGAAACACGGTGTGGCAGCGGGGCGTGGTCAAGCGCCCGTCCGGGAGAGAAAGCGGTAAGGCGCTTACACCTGAGCTAAATTATGTCTAACACCGGTGTCTAATTTCAGTAAGCATGGGGAGAGCGGCATAAAAGGCAGCAGCCACAGAGCTGAGAGAGTGACACACGTCAGTCTAGTGTTGGCGCATAGAAGAATTGAGAAACTTTATAAAATTGATTGTAAACATTGCTGTGGCCATTAAAAGCCTTACCTGGAACGTCAAGTGCCCTGCTGAAAACTGTCACACTGGTGCCCGTGTGACAGTTTTCCCAAGAAGGACACGTGAAGCAGGGTACTTGAAATTAGACACCGGTGTTAGACATAATTTAGCGCTGGTGTAAGCGCCCTTACAGCTTTTCTCTCCCGGACGGGCACTTGACCACACCCCCGCTGCCACACACGGCTTGTAATAAAACATTTGCAGTAAACATTAGCCTACCAATAAAGTCATTGGTCACTATCTTCCTCGTCCTGTGCACTGAAACCACTGAAGTCATCTCCTTCGGTGTCGGAGTTGAATAGCCTCAGATTTAGTTGTCTTTTTCCACTGAGTCAATTCCTCACGCTACTGTTTCCAACGTCTTATCATCGACTCATTAAGACCAAGCTCCCGTGCAGCAGCTCTATTTCCTATTCCAACAGCCAGATCAATCGCCTTCAGCTTGAAAGCAGCATCATATGCGTTTCTCCATGTCTTTGCCATGGTGAGGGTGACAAAATTACTACCGTAATCAGAATGATGGGAAGTTTGAGCGCGCTCGATTTAATCTAAACAGTAAACAAAAAAGTTGTTTTGACCTTAACCCGTTCGGCAATTTCAATTGGTCTAATGAAAGCTTCACGCCGCCAAAAAACTGAGCACGTCACAGAATGTTTTTTTTATTTTTTATATATATATAAAATTTGAAAGCGGGAAAAATCCATATATTAGCCGCGTCATTGTATAAGCTCGCGAGGTTCAAAGCGTGGGAAAAAAGTTGCGGCTTATAGTCCGGAAATTACGGTAAACGGAAAAGGCATAATTTGTATCTGTGAGACTTTATGCATTTCTTTAATAAAGTCGTTATCTGTGTAATTTCATAAAAAATGTGAAGCTTTTTATGTGTTGAACTGCGGCAGCTTTTTGCTCCAATGGGAGTGGGAGCGCTCGTCCCCATAGTCCGTTTAAGCCATCCGAACGAGAGAGATATATATATATATATATATATATATATATATATATATATATATATATATATATATAAAATGAGGAACATTTATTTAGGTCAAAATTGACCGAATACAATAGGAGGGTTAAAAAGACATAGCATGCATTTGAAAGGTCAGGCTACAAACACTAAAGTCCCTGCATTTTCACAGTGAAATTTTTCTTTTGCTCAGAGCCAGACAAAAGTTGGAACAGCTGAGCAATGGTAAACTGTTTACAAACATACATACACCGGCAATGCCACTGGAGGAGGCATTTATGCAGTAGTAATATATATGCAGTAGAACATTTTTATTTTGTCTTTGTTTACATTTTGGATTCATGCCACTAACACGCTAACATGATTTACGTGGCCATAAAATGCACAGATTACACTCTGTTATTGTAATGTATGATGACATGATCTTTTAATAAAGTCGTTATCTGTGTAATTTCATAAAAAATCTGAAGCTTTTTATGTGTTGAACTGCGGCAGCTTTTTGCTCCAATGTTCGATCGCCCTAGAGATGCAGCCACATCTATTCTCCACAGAGCGGACAAAGGTGGCTTATATCATCAACTTGATCTCTGGACGAGCACTGCAGTGGGTCCAACCACTTTGGGAGCAAAACATTAACGTTACTCAAACATTGAGAGCTTCACTAGACACTTCAGAGAGGTGTTCAGACACTCTGCGGGTGATACATCCGCTGGTGAACAACTCTGTAATCTTCGTCAAGGTAAGGTCTCTGTCCAATATTATGCTCTAAAGTTCTGCACCCTTGCAGCCTCCAGCGAATGGAATGAGACCGCTCTACTTGCCACTTACTGTCAGGGCCATGATCCAATGCTGTGGCTGCATCTCTCTTCATTTTATGACACCATGGGGCTCGAGCGCTTCATTCAACTTTCCATCCGAGTTGCAAACTGAATGAAGCCCTGCCAAGATGAAGTGTCTGCCTTGCAGTCTCAGCATGTTCCAGGTCAATCACCCTCTGTCCAAACTTCCGAACCAGGCATAGGAGCTGTCCTTTATCAGTAGCAGGGGAAACATTCTAAGCTCCATCCATGTGCCTTCTCTCGAAAAACTTGGAGCAAAATTATGACACATCGGAAACCGGGAGCTCTTGGCTGTCAGATTAGCCCTGGAAGAGTGGCGGCATTTGTTAGCGGGGGCTCAACATCCCTTCCTGGTTCTACCTGACCACAAGAACCTTGAGTACCTCCGGGAGGCTCGTCTTCTAAATCCTCGCCATTCAAGATGGGCCCTCTTCTTCACATGTTTACGCTCCAGAGGAAAGCCCGGAGAATTTGGACATCATCCTTCCTCCTCCCATAATTGTAAGCCCCATCCAATGGTCTCTGGACGATAGAATCACTGAATCCACCGCCACTGAACCTGCTCCGCCAGGCTGTCACACCAACAAGACCTTTTTACCCTGTTCTCAACGTTTATCACTCATTGACTCCTTCTTGGGCACTGGCCACCCTGTGACCAATAGGGTCCTCTTGTTTATCCAGGATCGGTTCTGGTGGCTGTGCATGGACAAAAATATCAGAAGGTTTGTCCAGGGATGCCCAGAATGTGCCATGGCTCGAACCCCACGACAACTACTGGCTGGCAAGCTCCTTTCACTACCCATACCACGCCAACTATGGTCACACCTTGGGGTCGACTTTATCACGGACCAGCCATCCTCTGAGGGATTCAGATGTGTTTTGGTGGTCATTGACCACTTCTCCAAAGCCTGAAAATTGATACCCCTCAAAGGTCTTCCCACCTCCCTAGAAACCGCTGAAGCCCTCTTCAACCATGTGTTCAGAATCTATAGGATTCCTGAAGATATCATTTCAGACAGTGGTCCCCAGTTCATCCTCAGAGTCTGGAGGGCTTTCCTTTCCAACATGGGAGTGACCATCATCCTCTCTTCCGGGTACCATCCTCAGAGCAATGGGCAGACAGAAAGGAAGTTTCAGGGGATCAGCTGTTTCCTCTGAACCAGCTGTCATCGCTGCCAGAACCGTTGGTGTCGTTTCCTGTCCTGGGCTGAGTACGCACAGAATTCCTTACGTCAACCCTCCACCAATCCAACCCCCTTCCAGTGTGTACTCGGCTACCAACCTCCTCTTTTCCCCTGGTCCGGAGAACCATCTGACGTCCCAGCAGTCAACCATTGGTTTAGAGAGAGCGAGAGGGTATGGGACTTAGCCCACCATCATCTGCAGAGGGCTGTACACCATCAAAAGATCCTTGCCGATGCCCAGAGATCTTCTACTCCCATTTACCTGCCTGGGCAGAAAGTTTGTTTCTCTGGCTGCACCTGCCTTGCAAAAAGCTATGTCCCCGTTACATTGGTCGCTTCACTATCACTAAACAAATTAACCCTGTCACCTACCAACTCCAACTTCCCCCTGAATACCGTATTCACCCTACTTTCCATGTCTCCCTCCTGAAACTTCACTATCCACCTCTCTATCCTCACTCCTAAGAACTTGATCCAGCTGACGACCCAGTCTACACTGTTCATAACATCCTGGACTCCCAATGCCACAGGGGCCACCTCGAGTGCCTCGTAGACTGGGAAGGCTATGGTCCCGAGGGAAGATCATGGGTACGAGGGAAGATCATGGGTACACACACCCAGCTCCTCGTGGTCATGGCGTCGGGATCATTGCAGTATGCAGACTCACTTACCTATCTCTTCAGACACCATTCCACCATGCTCCCTGAACTATTCCTCTCCAGCGATATTCCGAAGTTTATTCCAAGCGTCTCCTTTGCTTAGTGTGATTCTCCAGCCCAATTCCAATAAATACCTGCATTTGGATTCACCACCATCTTCGGGTCAGGGGTCACAGTAAGATTGTCTGTGTTCTTTTCACAGGTTTCTGTAACACAAACTACAGAGGGCTTTTGTGAACCACAGGAGATTAAGACTCTTGGAGTGGGCGATTACTTTGGGGAAAAGGCTCTCATAAGGTTTGAGGTCACCATCACTTTTTAAGTGGGCTTTAACAGTAGCTAACACAACCCAAAAATGACTCCATTGTAATTGTAGACTTCCTATAGGCCAGGAAAATTATTAATTGCCCATCTCTACAATGTGCTCACATTGTACAAGTGTATGCTGTCTACAAAGAAGGCTACTGTATCTACCGAAGAGTTGTTTTGTAGGAGTGCATGAGGGAGGTGGAATGTTAGTCATCTGAAAAGTTGTTCTCTCCCATTGTACCATTGTTAAAAAAGCACACTCACAGAGAAACCCAAACTCTTAGACTCAGAAGTGCTCATATTTGATCATGTGTAATAATATAGCATTGAATTTAGAAGTAATTTCAAACTCAACTAAAGTGGCACAACAGCATAAAATTTTTCCTATAATTTCATTTCAGTGAGGATGTCCGCTCAGCTAATATCATTGCGAAGGAAAATGATACGCAGTGTTTGGTGGTGGATAGAGAGTAAGTAACACATTTTCTTTTCAACAAATAGACTTACAACACTGAAATTTCATGATACTTTAGATAGCAAAATTAAATTGCCAATGAACAGACTCTTATAAAGGTTACATTAATATACATATTAAGAAATTAAATTACAGTAATGACTTATAGACTTTAAGCTTTTCTTGTATCTTACAACATTGAAAACAGCCAACTCAGTGAAAAAACGGAATAGGCTTGATTGTGCATATTTAGACCGAAGACACTGGACTAGGTACCCTACTGAGGTATAAACAATACTGTAGCAAGATTAGTAGCGTACATTTTTTTCTATTTTAATATCGACTTGGTACCTAAGTGCTGGTGCTTTGGACATCCCTACTAACAACATTACTAACAACTATTGCTTTTATCCCTGACTCAAAAGCTATTAATACTGTATCCTGGCTTTTTACAGTAACTTCAACCAGATGGTGGGAACCTATGAGGAGCTGCAAGCTTATCTGAGGGAATATGTGGAACAGCTCTCTCTGAGTGATGAGATGAGGAGCGGAGTGTAAGAACACATCTCATAGACACACACTCTCACAACTCACCCGACAGAAAACTACTCCATTCATGTATACACTCAGACATAGATTTCCCCACAGGCCTCAGTCGCCCCTGTCTGAACGCTCTCCTGAGGCAGCAGAGCTCAGAAGGCTAAGGGAGAAGGCAGCTGGTTTGTCCAGTAGCTTGTTCCTGAAAGAACTTCATGCAGTGGCAACACTAGGAATGGGAGGCTTTGGCCGAGTGGAACTGGTATGATTTCAACCTATACCTCTTATAATACTAGTCAAAAGTTTGAACAACCTAGACAGAATTTTCACATGATCTTGAAAGACTTTTGATCTAAATGTTTATGCTTAAATGTTTGAAATGAGTTCTTTATATAAATATAAACTGTGCCTAAATATTAATTTCTTTACAAAACAAAACATTTGAAACATTTAAATCAATATATTTGATTTAATGGCTGTTGGAAAAGCAGCTATCAACATGCATGGGGACTTTTTAATGCTGTTTATAACATCTCAAGATGCACCTCATGAAGTTGGTTGATAGAATACCCAAAATGTGCAGAGCTTTAATCTTGATAATGTGTGTAAGAAGATAAAATATGAGATTGAACTGATTCGATTTTTTTGTCACTACATAATTCCCATATTTTCATTTGTGTTATTTCATAGTTTTGACCATTAACTATGAAAATGCTATTATTCCAAAATGTGAAAAATATAAATAATATATGAATGAGTAGGTGTGTCCAAACTTTGGACTTGTAGTCAAGCTTACAGAATATCAAGCTTTTTACTTTACAGTATCCTCCCGAGACCTCCGGGTGACTGCTTTGTGCACTGATTTGTAACAAGTAGAACTTAAAAAACATACATACAGTGCATCCGGAAAGTATTCACAGCGCTTCACTTTTTCCACATTTTGTTATGTTACAGCCTTATTCCAAAATGGATTATATTAATTATTTTCCTCAAAATTCTACAAACAATACCCCATAATGACAACGTGAAAGAAGTTTGTTTGATGTCTTTGCAAATTTATTACAAATAAAAAACAAAAAAATCACATGTACATAAGTATTCACAGCCTTTGCAATGACACTAAAAATTTAGCTCAGGTGCATCCTGTTTCCACTGATCATCCTTGAGATGTTTCTACAACTTGATTGGAGTCCACCTGTGGTAAATTCAGTTGATTGGACATGATTTGGAAAGGCACACACACCCTGTCTATATAAGGTCCCACAGTTAACAGTGCATGTCAGAGCACAAACCGAGCCATGAAGTCCAAGGAATTGTCTGTAGACCTCCAAGACAGGATTGTATCGAGGCACAGATCTAGAGTAAGGGTACAGAAAAATGTCTGCAGCATTGAAGGTCCCAATGAGCACAGTGGCCTCCATCATCCTTAAATGGAAGAAGTTTGGAACCACCGGGACTCTTCCTAGAGCTGGCCGCCCGGCCAAACTGAGCGATCGGGGGAGAAGGGACTTGGTCACTCTGATAGAGTTCCAGCATTTCTCTGTGGAGAGAGGAGAACCTTCCAGAAGAACAACCATCTCTGCACCACTCCACCAATCAGGCCTGTATGGTAGAGTGGCCAGACGGAAGCCACTCCTCAGTAAAAGGCACATGACAGCCCACCTGGTGTTTGCCAAAAGGCACCTGAAGGACCCTCAGACCATGAGAAACAAAATTCTCTGGTCTGAATGGCAAGCGTCCTGTCTGGAGGAAACCAGGCACCACTCATCACCTGGCCAATACCATCCCTACAGTGAAGCATGGTAGTGGCAGCATCATGCTGTGGGGATGTTTTTCAGTGGCTGGTACTGGGAGACTAGTCAGGATCGAGGGAAAGATGAATGCAGCAATGTAAAGAGACATCCTTGATGAAAACCTGCCCCAGAGCGCTCTGGACCTCAGACTGGTGCGAAGGTTCATCTTCCAACAGGACAATGACCCTAAGCACACAGCCAAGATAACAAAGGAGTGGCTACAGGACAACTCTGTGAATGTCTTTGAGTGGCCCAGACAGAGCCCAGACTTGAACCTGATTGAACATCTCTGTAGAGATCTGAAAATTGCTGTGCACCAACGCTCCCCATTCAACCTGATGGATCTTGAGTGGTCCTGCAAAGAAAAATAGGTGTGCCAAGCTTGTAGCATCATACACAAAAAGAGTTGAGGCTGTCATTGGTGCCCAAGGTGCTTCAACAAAGTATTGAGCAAAGGCTGTGAATACTTATGTACATGTGATTTTTTTTCGTTTTTTATTTTTAATAAATTTGCAAAGATTTCAAACAAACTTCTTTCACGTTGTCATTATGGGGTATTGTTTGTAGAATTTTGAGGAAAATAATAAATTTAATCCATTGTGGAATAAGGCTGTAACATAACAAAATGTGGAAAAAGTGAAGCGCTGTGAATACTTTCCGGATGCACTGTATATATTCTTAAGTTACAAATTAAGAAGAAATCGTGAATCCGGCCCCTGGCACTTATATCTGTCACAAATGCATCTACAAAATGCCACATTTTCAAAACAAAATTAAGACAATTAAAAAATTATAGAATAAAATATATTTTTTATATTTTGATGTTTTATTTTTATTTATCAAAATATAATGCAACAAATCAGGACAAATATAGAACAGGATTTGTTACTTTCACACTTAAATTTCATGAGAAGCAACTGGCTGTCAAAAACATATTGAGCTACACATAACACATGATACACATAATGTGCACATAATCTGCACAAAATCATCTAGGTTACTAGTGTAACCCCCGTTCCCTGATGGAGGGAACGAGACATTGTGTCGATTGTAGTGACACAAGGGGCTTCTTTTGGAATATGAAAAAGGCCAATGCCAAATTGGCAAACAGAATTTGCATGTCCCGCTCCCGGATATACGGGTATAAAAGGCAGGGATTGTGCATCTGTTCAGTCAGGTTCTGCACTGAGGAGCCGAGAATATGGTTCGGTCATCACAGCGGCTTGGTACAGTGTTGTGGCAAGGGGGACACAACGTCTCGTTCCCTCCTTCAGGGAACGGAGGTTACAATAGTAACTTAGACATTTTCCTTCTGTCGCTCAGTAACACAAGGTGTCCCTATTCAAAAGCACCACCTACACTGAACCGTTTTACGTGATCTGCTGATGATGGTGCTGCAAGCTATAGCGTGCCAAGGGGCATGAGCATCAGACTGTACGTAACCCTCCCCGACACCCCACTAAGACGTCAAGTCAAGTGTTTTTTTATTGTCGTTCAACCATATACAGTTAGTACAGTACACACTGAAACGAGACAACATTCCTCCAGGACCATGGTGCTACATAAAACAACATAGGACAAACACAGAACCACATGAGACTACACAACTAAATAATATTTCTACATAATATTTCTACATAAAGTGCATGTGCAAACGTGTGCAAAAAAAGTACGGGACTTACTAAAAGGAACAGGACAATAGACACAGTAAGAGACATTGCAGCGCCAACCAGTAAACATTTGTAATGAATAGTGCAAAAAGTTGACACTTTCTAAAAATGTCAAATGTAAACATAACATAGCAAACTTTCCCTGTAGGAATGAGAGCACTGACCCGACTGCACACATCTGCGGGTCTTCAGATCGGGAAGCACTCCAATTTGCAAACAGGCACCACTATAGGGCGTAAAGCTGCCTGGTGGAGGGAGCTCTGGCTTGGTTGATGGTGTCTACCACAGCTGGTGGTAGACCACTCAGATCTTCCGCATCCTGTCCAGGGGCCAGACATGGAGTTTCCAGAGGTCTGAGTGTGGATGCCAGAGAGTGCCCTGTCCCTGAGAAAGAAGGTCTTTCCTCAGGGGGATTTGCAAGGGAGGTGCTGTGACTAGGAGCATGAGATCCAAGAACCAAGTCCGGGTGGACCAGTAAGGGTCACTAGAGTGACTTGTTCCCCGTCGCTGTGTGCCAAAGCATCTATCCTAAGGGGACTTGCCTCCGACCTGAGCAGGCAATGGGAGTTATCCTGGGAAGCGAACAGGTCTACCTGTGCTTTGCCATAATGGTCCCTGATCAGCTGAACCACCTGGGGGTGGAGCCTCCACTCTCCCTTGAGTGGAGCCTGTCACGACAGCGTGTCTGCTGTCATGTTGAGGCTGCCGGGATATGAGTGGCGTGCAGTGACCTCAGTCGGTGCTGACTCCAAAGGAGGAGATGGCGGGCGAGTTGTGACATATGACAAGAGCGCATGCCACCTTGGTAATTTATGTATGCTACCATCGCGTTGCTGTCTCAACGGATCAAGACGTCCTTGTCTCGGATCAGTGGGAGAAACCTTCACAGGGCAAGAAGTACAGCCAGCAACTTTAGGCACTGGATGTGTCAACGCAGCCACGGGCCTGACCAGGGACCAGCGGCTGCATGCCCATTGCACACGGTGACCCAACCCTGTTTGGAGGCATCTGTGGTGACCACGATGCATCTGGAAACCTGCTGCAGGGGGACTCCTGTCCGCAGGAAGCAGAGATCTGTCCAGGGGTTGAATAACTGATGGCAGAGGGGGGTGAAGATCACACGATTCATGCCGCGGAGCCATGCCCATCTCGTGACTCAAGTCTGAAGCCAGTGCTGAAGCGGTCTCATTTGTGTCAACCCTAGCGGCGCGACCATGGCTGAGGATGCCATATACCCAGAAGCCTCTGGAACTGTTTAGAGACCGCAGTGCCTATTTTGAATGACGAGAGGCAATTCAGCACCGACTGCGCGCGCTTGTTTGTGAGGTGCGCTACCATTGAAACTCCATGCCGAGAAAAGAGATGCTCTGAACTGGGGAGAGCTTGCTCTTTTCCCAGTTGACCTGAAGCCCTAGACGGCTGAGTTGCCTGGGTCACTTAAGACCTGAGGTATTTGTTTAAGGGTTAAAGAAATCTCTTTACATGTTTGATTCAGCACATGTAGATCTCCAATGGCAATGTTTTTTTATGTTTTTTAAGATTATTGCATGCATTTCTTTTTGTGTCTTAGGTCAAGCTTAAGGATTCAGAAGATTCCTCATTTGCTTTAAAGTGCATTAAGAAAAAGCACATTGTGGACACCAGGCAGCAAGAGCACATCTATTCAGAAAAGAACATCCTCCAACAGACAAATTCGAACTTCATTGTCAGGTCAGTTTAAACAAGCAAATATTTACTCCCTCATGTTATTCATATTTTAGATTTGACATATTGGAGAAACGCAACTCACAACTCAACGATAACACAAAAATGAGACAACAATGAATTGCTCTTGGCTCGATAACTTTAATAGCTTTAAAATATATGAATGTATTATAATCATACAGTGAAGAACTGTAATCTATGTAGTTTTATGCTATAGTTGATTATTTATTTTTAATTCAATTTCTGAACATTTACTTTTAAGCACTGTTTCCTTTGTTTCTTTGTTTTTATTTTATTACTGACTGTTTCCTTTTCTTGAATAATTACTTGAAACGTCCTGGTTACTTCCGTAACCTCCATTCCCTTATGGAGGGAATGAGACGTTGTGTCAATGAAGTGACACTAGAGGTCACTCTTGGGAGCCTTCTGATCTTTTATAAAAAGTCAATGGGAATTGGCGAGTGGTATTTGCATGCCACTCCCCAGAACATACGGGTATAAAGGAGGGGCGTGCATACCGCTCATTCAGGTTTTGTGCTGAGGAGCTGAGAGTAAGGTCCTGGCCATTTCAGCGGGTAGTCCAGCATTGTGGCAGGAGGGACACAATGTCTTGTTCCCTCCATCAGGGAACGGAGGTTACTGAAGTAGCCAGGATGTTCCCTATCTGTCATTCACTCGACGTTGTGTCGACGTAGTCGTGACCCTGTCCAGGAGCCTGCGGCTGCATGCCCGTTGCATACAGCGCCCCAGCCTGTCTTCGAGGTGTCAGTCATAACCACGATGCGCCTTTAGACCTGTTCTAGGGGAACACCTGCCCTTAGAAATTGAGGTCGTCCCAATGGCTGGGGTGGTGACAGATCGGCAGATTTACCTGGTGGAGCTGGTCCCATTGGGGACCCCAAATCACCCCCAGTGCTAGCCGCACTGGCCTCATACCCATAGGTAGAAGGACCAATGTGGGGAGCTGCTGGGGTGGCATGCTTTCTTACGAAAGCAAGCCATGACTGCAACGTTGCCATGGTCATGTCCTCGCAATGAGGACATGACGCATCCATAAATGATGTCTCTGCATGGGCAGTGCCCAGGCACGAAAGACAGTGAATGTGGCCGTCTGAAGGCGAGAGATAACGATCGCACCCAGGAATAACACTCTTGTGTTGTGTGACACTCTTTTAGAATAAACTCTTTTAAAAATTAGTCTTTTAGAATCTACTCTTTTAGTTTGGTCTGCCGAAGCGCCCAGGGGAGATCTCTGCAGTGCACCAGTGCAGAGAGGGGGAGAAGCCGCTGTAATGCGCCGTCAGAAACCAGCAGAGGTGAATGGAAGCCGTGGGAATTCAGCTCGCTTATTTCTCAATTAAATAGCGACCGCTCTGCTCCAAAGAGAAAATCTTAATGAGCGGTATGCACGCCCCTCCTTTATACCCGTATGTTCGGGGGAGTGGCATGCAAATACCACTCACCAATTCCCATTGGCATTTTATAAAAATCAGAAGGTGTCTCAGGCTCCCAATAATGACCCATAGTGTCACTTCATCGACACAACGTTGAGTGAGTGACAATGTTTACCTTATTAACAAATTTTTGTATCGTGAAAACACTGCCTACAATGCATGATTGATCTTACTATAATGGCATTATAAAAAGGAGATCCCATGTCATAGAAGTGTGAGCAACCCTGCTTTATAGGATGAGTAGTTCAATGTCAAAGACATCAAGTATTCATTGTATTTTTTCAGATATTCAGATATTTTTTGCTTTGAGTCAAATGTTGTGATTCATCTCAGAGCAGGTTGGTTGGACTCATGGAATTGAACTCTAAAACTCATTGCTACAATCTCCTAAAAAACTGAACGGGGGGAAAAAACTTTATAATTAAGTTATATTTCCATAATGATTATACATTTGCTGTGTCTCTCAGTGTGTTGTTCTCACAAGGCCATTTCTTTCTATTTTAAGCTTATGGCACTCAAAGTAACCATGTCATGTTTTCTCTTACAGTATACGCTAGAGAGTGGTTTCCTGTGATGATTGATGTCTAAGTGTGCTTAATGCAATTTTGCAAATGCTAATTTAAACTGACTGTTGATATGTTAGCAGACACTTTTATTCAAAGCGACTGGAGGATTGCACAGCTCGGTATCTACTGTATAATTTCTACTCCATTCCAACATTGAGAATAATAATAGAGCTGCATCTTTAATGATTTGGACATCATATCACAAATGTGGTGGAGGTGACAGCACCAATTAGGAAATCAATGAGATTAAGTTTTGATGATTTAATTTTCATATCTTATGGAGACACTAGACATTTGGCTTATAAAGGACAATGCACCTGTGAATTGGTACACAGCTCAAGAATTGTATCTGTATCCGAAAAAGGCTAGTTTGCATGTTGCTAGGAATCTCCTCAGGGAATCTCAAACACTTCTTATATTCCTGTCTGTGAGTGTGTACACCAGCTAGTTTTATTGTCTCTCTGGCATTTGTGAACTGAGCAGTTAGAAAAGCTTTAGTTTTTATGCATTTCTTGTTCTATGTGAAAGCAAGCACTGAGAATAGCAACACGAGAACGCTCTGTCTCACAGGATGCAAACAATAGCAATGAAAAGTTCATGAGACTGCTCTTGTGTGTTTGTTGCAGGTTGTTCCGTACATTCCGGGATGATAAATATGTTTACATGTTACTGGAGGTTTGCCTGGGAGGAGAGTTATGGAGTGTTCTAAGGGACATGTGAGTGTAGGTTGTTTTGACACTGCACTAAATTACAACCCATTCTCTTTAATAAACGTGATTTGACTTGATCACATTCACGTTATTAGGTTATTGCTGAATGATTCATTGCTTCTCAAGTGTACATAAATGTAGAATACTTAAGTATCTTATATTAGGCTTTCATGATGTTTTGATTATGTAGGAGTTGCTTTGATGAGTCCACTGCTCGTTTCTGTACTGGATGCGTGCTGGAAGCCTTCGACTACCTGCATGGAAAAGGCATTGTGTATCGAGACCTGAAGCCAGAGAATCTTCTGCTGGATGGGGAAGGCTACGTGAAAATGGTCATTATACATTTACCACTATATACGTATACAAAGTAGTGTCTAAATGTCTGAGACCACATTGCAAATCGGAGATTTAACCTGGAAATAAACAGAAAATGTTTGTATTTAAAAAGTTTTATTGAGAAAGTTATGACGTAAAATTAAGAAATATTGATGTCTTAGTGACAAATCAAAAGTACCAAATTTGTGACAGTGACCATGTTAACTCTGAGCACTCAGATTTAATTGCTTCCATGAAAAACACAATATGCTTTTTAGAACATTCTCAAATCATGCTGGATAACATGGATCATCAGGTTTTGCACAAACATGTGGAGTTCATACTAGTTAGAATACATGCTGTCAATTTAGCACAAATAGGACATACATTTTTATTTTTCTGTTAAACTTTTCATTCAGATTTTTTTACTGATAATATAATTTGTAATGTTATTTTATTATTGAATTGGAAAAGAATGCAAAAAAAAGCATTTTCATTAGTGCTCTCAGAATTCTGGAACCCACTGGTATACCACATAGATATGCATGGAGTCTGGGATATTTCATAGTCTTAAACACAGAATATACAGTCTTGCTCACCTCCACCTTGTCTACTCATGGTTTTACAGACTGATTTTGGCTTTGCCAAAAAGATTGGACTAGGTAAGAAGACGTGGACGTTCTGTGGCACTCCTGAGTATGTAGCTCCCGAGGTCATCATGAATAAGGGTCATGACTTTGGTGCTGACTGCTGGTCTTTGGGCATCCTCATCTTTGAACTCCTGATTGGCAGGTAATCAATAATTTAAAGGTGAAGTGTGTAATTTTTTTCAATCTTAAAATACTCTCCCAGTTTAATGTACAGAGATCACCATAAGTAAGCCATTCAGAGGTTGAGAGAGGTTGAGTGTTTGATGTGCAAATACAGTGGCACACTTAAAACATTGCTCTGTTTGTATGAGCGGTTCCAGCTATCAACTTCTGGCTCAACCTATAGAATGAGTTTTGAGTAGGATTACATGTTTTCCGAACAATGGTAGGTTGGGGGCTAGGGTGGAAAGTGTGTTTTGAATATATGGGAAACCCTTTTTACAAAAATGGCTAAACTTGGCTACGCTCGGAATAGCATACTAACATTTAGTAATTATAGCTGTGATTGTCTATTTTGATTCATTGTTTGATCAGACTGCCGAAAGGTAAGACATTTTTATAAAAAATTAAACTAAAAAAGCAAAATAACTGTATTTGTTTTCAAAATGGATGCCACTCATATGCCATGTGATGAGGTCATGTGAGCATACTGTTCTCATACTGAACAATGTAGCATACTGCTCTTTGAACAACATGACACAAGAAATTGTCATACAGCTTCCGACTGTTCATGTAACCTGAAATTGACCTCCAGCCAAATTACTGTCCAGCACCATACCTGATCAGAAGTTTTTTTCTGTGAACATTTCACCTCAACAACACTTCCAGCTTCGGCCACTGGACCAGTGACTGAAATTTTAGTAAGCAAAGATCGATTTCAGCAACATAAATTTCGACATCCTGTCACCAAATTCACAGTGTGATCAGTCTTTGAAATGCTTGAAATTCATGAAATTATACCTACTGTTTCACTTACTAATTTTTAAACAATAGGCGGTATTCATTGTATATAGTGTATACTTCTCAATATTAAGTAAGTAGTAAGCTAGTATTCCATTCTGAATACAGCTAATCATTATGTTTGCAATTCTGTTTTATGCCACTAGTGGTGTTGAAATTACACAATTCACCTTTAAAGAGCAGACTTCCCAGACTTCAGAGAATCAGTTCTGTAACTGAGTGGACACAGCCTTCCTTGAGCTGCTGCCAAAATCTGTGTGCCTGGTTCTTCTCCCGTATTGTAAAGTATGGAGCACTCTTGAACAGAGAAAATTGCCCTCTAGTGTGATATTATCTGTCATGGCTCTCAGGGCATGCTTCATTAACTAAGGCTTCAGTGGGAATTGCCACGGCAACTGTGTATGGGAGATTGGCGTTGCATAATATATGCTGTTGATGTTAAAGTGCGATCAACAACCTGGACAGTATCTTTTATGATGGTATGCCACATTACATTTATATCTCTTTAAAGCATAGTGAACCCTGCATAGTGTTAGCTACGCTAATTTACTGCCATTATCATCATTTAGGGCTGGAATGGTTGGGACATGTCCCCACCACACTTTTTGCCTTGACCAGTTTTGTCTCCACCACTTTTTGTCACTGACAGTTCTTCAGCTGGAGTATCCATTTCTTTCATGTGTGTTTTAAGAAGTGGCGATTTGGTGCTGGAATGTGTTAATTTGAATGATATTATGAGTGTTTATTGAGGCTGTTATAATGACATTACGTCCCTGCTAAAAAAGACCAGCTTAACCAGCATGCAATTCTCTAGTCTGTTTCGACTGGTTTTTGCTAGCTAGGTGCTGGTCTAGCTTGTGGACCAGCATGGTCTTTCTGATGAAGCTGGTTAAGCTGCTGGGGGACCGGCACTCAAAACACATCATAAGGTCCAGCAATGCTGATATTTTCAGAAGGAGTGACAGCTGAAACTGTGGCAATGTTCTTTTGTACACATGGATGAACATGTGCTCTCCTTGATCCACTGTTCCGCAGCTAGCACTCCTCTGCAGTTAAACCAAAGCAAAAAGCAAACAAATGTGTCACAGCATAAAATAAATTCACTGACGTACAGATGTAATCTAAGTTAATTCAAATAAAAAATCTACAGGTCACAGCCTGCTGATACATGTATTTATCCACTGACAATATCCCATGATCAACAATGTCAGATATAGAGATAAAGTTATTTCAGTCATGACAACTCTCATTTAGCATATTAATGTGTATATGTCATATTGATAGGATATTGGTCTTGGCTGACCAGATCTGCTACAAGCTGCTGCTCTTGCTAGAACATTCACAGACATACTGAGTTAAGCATGTGGACATGCTGCTGCTGCACAATTAGAAAAACACAAGACATGCTGCATCAAGCATGATAAAAATAAATACAATCCAAACAAAGCAGGAGAGCTGCACCAATGCATAATACAAACACAACCCCCCAAACAAGCATATCTACCACCATGTGTACCAAGTCTATGCTAGCTAGATGTGCCGTGGCCTACTTGGCCATGTATTTAATTGCTTGTGAACTGACTCATAATCTGTATCTTATTCGGGAATGCTCAGAGCTTATTTAATGAGTGAATTAGCCTAGCTATGTGTGGATTAATATAAACTAAAGACCTAAGATATGTGTGCCTGTGCCTTGTCTGACAACAGCTTACCATGATAAATGTGCTCTCCCCCACAACTGTCAGCCCTCCATTCACAGGCTCTGATCCAATCAGGATCTACACCATGGTTCTATATGGCATAGAGAAGGTGGATATTCCCAAGAGGATCAGCAAGCGTCCAGAGGATCTCATACGGAGGCTTTGCAAGTACGAGTCAAATTTACCACAAATACACAGCAGTTCACAAACCAGATGTTTTGAAAGGTTTAATACATCATAGCACATCACTGATAATATCTTAGAAAAGTAGTTAGATCAGAGGACAGCCTCGTTTTGAGTTCAGTGGCAGTCATCCACCTTTTGACTCTCTAAATCTGTTCCAAATCTTAGTGAGTTGCCTTGATGTCTAGTACCACCTATAATATGCAGCCATCTTCTAAGAGGGTGTTCAGGCTGAATGTGTTCGCGGCACAACCAAGACTAGCTTACGTTTATGTGTTTGCTCTCAACGGCTCCTAAGGCAGAATCTTAACTGAATTGAAACCTTATAAGTGACCGATTTGGAACACTCTACATAGGTGCCATCTCGAAATAGCTCTCCTCATGCAACTGCGTCTCGACACGCAGTTGCATTTTTCAAAATGCTTTATGGAGTTGCTTTCTCCGCAAGGGGTACACATATACTGCCTTAGAATTTGGCTTACCTTTTTGAACAGCCTTCGCTGGGACTGTGGCTATAAATACCGTATTTATATATGCCTTAAAATGCTGAATATGGAGGCAGCTCACTTGGTTTTGGAATAGAGACTCTGTATCATACAATGCTCCATACATGCTTCACTTCAGCTGAGATGATCTGTACAGCTCATAATCAAGAATGAATTAGAATTTGATGTTCACTGTGGTTATATTATATACATATACTATTACATGATCTGATTAATGTGTCACTATCCATGTGTACCAGTCCATATATATTTGTATATACTGTATATTGCCATGCCTCTTTCTCTTGCTGGGCCTGTTTAAGCACAGTCAGAAACTCACTGTCCATGTCTTCAGACTCAACCCAGCAGAACGGCTTGGGAATAAGAAGAATGGCATTACTGACATCAAAAAACACAAGTAGGTAAACAAATATAAATTGCTTAAAGAAATAGTTTTCTGTTGACACAATAGAAAATTGTGTCATTATTTACACATCCCTTGTTGTTCCAAACCCATATGCCTTTTTTCTTCCATGGAACACAAAAGGAGGATTTTTGATCTTCACGCAGCTCTTGTCTATACAATAACAATTCCTCGTGACCCAACTGTCAAGCTCTAAAAAAGACCAAAAACACCATAAAAGTCATTAAACGTATTTCATATGACTTGTGTGTTATATTTTTGTGCTTTGTGTGAGGAAGAGTCAAAGGTTTTGGTCATTATTCACAAATATTTTGCTTCAAAATTGTGTTTTGTGTTCTTTTATCAATGCACTATTTTTTTTATCTGAATGCTTTGGCAAATAAGATTTCAGAGGGGCCACAATCAATTTAGTTGGGTTAATATTTTTCGAAATTTGTCCCTTTATGTTCCTCTGAAAAATAGCAGGAAACAGGTTTGGAACAACATCAGGGTTAGTAAATAATTACAGAATTTACATTTTTGCATTAAGTATTCTAATATTTCAAGAAGTTACACCAATTAAATCACAGCTTTTAAATGTGTATAGCATTGAAACTCACAGTCTTCTTAGCAAAGGCCAACAATCCTGCCCATAAATCTTATTCATGTATTTACTTTATTTATATCACTGAACACTGAATCCCTTATGCTCTCATATTCACATGTAAGTGTGTCATTCATGTGCATTAATGAACATTAGACCCACCCGGGCGCACACTGGACCAGCGTTCCATGTGTCTGATCACAGGTAGTCTATTGTTTAGTCAGTTCTGCTGCAGGCCTGTCTGTCCTCTCCTTTGTATGTCACAGCACAATAGGTAGCTTAGCCAGACTTCCAAATTAGCCTCAGCGTGCATTCACAGGGGGAACAATTAGCAGCCAAAATGAGAGGCACAGCTGTTGAGATCTTCCACAGAGCAGTGAAGCCGCAGACAGCAGAATGAAGCACTGGGCTTTTCTTTTAGCAGTCATCCGATTGACTGAGCCTGAAATGTAAATGCACTGATAGTGCCCCCTGGATAAATCACAATGATATTTATTATTTTGGTCTATGCAAAAGGTGGGCAGTATAACATTTTACGTTATAAATAATTTTATTTTACAGTAAAGATGCATATTCCAGCCAGTATATGTATCACAATGTTGTTGTTGTTGTTTTTTTCTTCTTCTGTAAATTCAATGAAAAATTACATTTGATATGGTTGCACTGCTTTGCATTGTGCTATAACAAAGACCCCTTAGTAACAACTTAATCCACGTCTTGACTTGTTTGGGATGCACTGTCTATATGTTCATGTTTCTGTATTGTTTTCATGTATAAATAACGTAAAGCTGTCCTACTGTCACGGATGAGGACGAGGGCAGACAAAGGAGACAAGGTTGAGGATCCAAACGCAGTAACTTTATTAAATAAACAAACACAAAGGAAAACCCACAATGGGGAAATAAACAGAAATAGAGAACTCGGGAAGGGAATACAGAGCAGGCTTAACGACATACAAACATTCACTGGCAGGGTATAAATACAAGAAAGGACCAATGAACAAACAGAACTCAAAATAACATAAGGTGATGAACAGAAACCAATGGGAAACTAACGAGGACAGGTGAAAACAATGAACAATGAACACGAGGGCTAACAAGACTGTGGAGTTACAGACGGGTCAAAAGTGAAGACTATGGAGTAACAAAAGTGACACAAATGGAAAACAAAGGGGAAACAGTAAAACAAGACAAGGTCATACGTTACATTGCCCCCCCTCTAAGGATCGGATCCCAGACGATCCAAAAAGAAAAAACAAAACCCAAGACAAAAACCATAGAAAACAAAATGATGGTACCGGGGGCAGACAGACAGACCAGGGGGGGCACATGAGCAGGGAGGCAGTCCAAGGGGCACAGAGGGCAGGCAGGAAGTCCAAGGGGGGCAACGAGGGGAAGTTAAACAGTCCACGGGGGCACAAAGGGAAAAGAGACAGTACACGGGGCCAATTAGGCAGTCCCTGGGGGCACAGAGGGGCAAGTTCAGGGGGCCTGGGAGGTGGCCATCGGACAGGGACGGGTCCAGGAGGCCTGGGAGGCAGCCTCAGGATAGGGACAGGTCCAGGCCCAGGAGGCCTGGGAGGCGGCCTCAAGACAGGGACAGGTCTAGGAGGCCTGGGAGGCGGCCTCAAGACGGGGACAGGTCTAGGAGGCCTGGGAGGCTCTGGAGTCCCTGGGGGCAGAGCCGTAGGAGGCTCGGGAGGCGGGGCCATAGGAGGCTCAGGAGGCAGAGCCCTAGAAGGCTCTGGAGTCTCTGGGAGTAGAGCCGTAGGAGGCTCGGGAGGCGGAGCTCTAGAAGGTTCTGGAATCTCTGGGAGCAGAGCCATAGGAGGCTCTGGAGACGGAGCCATAGGAGGCTCGGGGAGTAGAGCCGTAGGAGGCGGAGCCGAGGGAGGCTCGGGAGGCTCTGGAGTCTCTGGAGGCAGAGCTGTAGGAGGCTCGGGAGGCGGAGCCGTAGGAGGCTCAGGAGGCTCTGGAGGCAGAGCCGTAGGAGGCTCGAGGGGCGGAGCCCTGGAAGACTTGAGAGACTTGAGGGGTGGAGCCCTGGGAGGTTCGGGAGGAGGAGCCCTGGAAGACTCGAGAGACTTGGGAGACGGAGCCCTGGGAGGCTCGAGAGACTTGGGAGGTGGAACCCTGGGAGGCTCGGGGGAAGGGGCTCTGGAAAGCTCGGGAGGCGGAGCTCTGGAAAGCTCGGGGGGCGGAGCTCTTGAAACCTCGGGGGGCGGAGCTCTGGAAAGCTCGGGAGGCGGAGCTCTGGGAAGCTCGGAAGGCGGAGCTCTGGAAAGCTCAGGAAGCTCGGAAGGCAGAGCTCTGGAAAGCCTGGGAGGCGGCGCTCTAGAAAGCTCGGGAGGCGGAGCTCTGCAAAGCTCGGGAGGCTCGGAAGGCGGAGCTCTTGGAAGCTCGGGAGGCTCAGAAGGCGGAGCTGAGGGAGGCTCTGACTCTTGGACGGGCACGACCACTGGCGCTGGCCTTTGGACGGTCACGGCTACTGGCACTGGCTCTTGGACAGTCACGGCTACTGGCACTGGCTCTTGGACGGTCACGGCTACTGGCACTGGCTCTTGGACGGTCGAGGCTTCAGGCACTGGCTCTTGGACGGTCGAGGCTACAGGCGCTGGCTCAGGGACGGTCGAGGCTACAGGCGCTGGCTCAGGGACGGTCGAGGCTACAGGCGCTGGCTCAGGGACGGTCGAGGCTACAGGCGCTGGCTCAGGGACGGTCGAGGCTACAGGCGCTGGCTCAGGGACGGTCGAGGCTACAGGCGCTGGCTCAGGGACGGTCGAGGCTACAGGCGCTGGCTCAGGGACAGTCGAGGCTACAGGCGCTGGCTCGGGGACGGTCGAGGCTACAGGCACTGGTTCATTGACGACTGAGGCTGTAGGCACTGGCTCTGGTTCACAGACCTGGGCAGGCGTGGGCTGGGAGGCGGAAGCTCGTCTTCTCCTCCTCCTCCGGGCAGACGAGGTTGACCATGTGGGTTCTGTGGAAGTGGCTGGCGTGGGGGTTTGCTCGCTGACATGTGGAGCTGGTGTGACTGGGAGCGCCAGGGATGGCTGAAGGGTCTCCCCTGTGGGTGGTGAGGTAAAGTCCTCCTCAGCAACGCCCACAGTGAGTGGCGAGCCGCACACCAGTAACGTCTCCTCAAGGAAGTCGCCGAGAGTCCAGCCTTGCGTGTCCTGTGGCAACCGCTCCTTCAAGGAAGTGTTCAAATTGCCCCTGAAGAAGGCCACCTGGGCTGAGTCCGGGAAGTTCGAGACACTCGCCAGCTCGAGGAAGACGCCAACGTGTTCCTCAATCGGACGGTCCTCTTGTCTGAGGTTGAGCAGAAGGAAGTTAGCCCGAAGAACTGCTGGATCCATTTATGCGTTCGATCGTTCTGTCACGGATGAGGACGAGGGCAGACAAAGGAGACAAGGTTGAGGATCCAAACGCAGTAAATTTATTAAATAAACAAACACAAAGGAAAACCCACAATGGGGAAATAAACAGAAATAGAGAACTCGGGAAGGGAATACAGAGCAGGCTTAACGACATACAAACGTTCACTAACAAAACAACGATCGACAGTGACGGAACAAACAGGCAGGGTATAAATACAAGAAAGGACCATTGAACAAACAGAACTCAAAATAACATAATAAGGTGATGAACAGAAACCAATGGGAAACTAACGAGGACAGGTGAAAACAATGAACAATGAACACGAGGGCTAACAAGACTGTGGAGTTACAGACGGGTCAAAAGTGAAGACTATGGAGTAACAAAAGTGACACAAATGGAAAACAAAGGGGAAACAGTAAAACAAGACAAGGTCATACGTTACACCTACCCATTGATAGCTGTGCAAATATATCTACCACAGTGTAAACAGAATAGCAGAATCTCTTCACATTTTTATGGACACATGATGTACTGCAGTGTTTCCCAACCACTGTGCCGTGGCACACTAGTGTACCGTGAAAGATTGTCAGGTGTGCCGTGGAAAATTATCAAATTCTACAAAATAAATAAATGCATGAAAAAAAAAATTTCAGGGATCCAAAAATTAATTCGCCATTTTCATAATCGGTCACTTTTGTGATTGTAAAGAGCAATGATTAATGTGAGTAATATTTTAAGGGTCTCTCACATGACTCGTGTCAGCGCTGCAGAATACATTGAAGTCTATGAAGTGATGTCACTTTACACGAAAGTGTTTTACACACACACGTTTTTGCTTCATGTCTTTGAGAGTACTAAGCAACAAGAAATATTTACAAAACTGTCCAAATTTGTGAAGAGACATTGAATGTAATTTCTTTTAATTAAACATTACCTAATCGTTTACGAATATCCGAGACCCCAATTATTGAACTAATTTATATTCACCAAAAAAACACTTCGATCTAAACATAGAAACTGCTATCAAAGCAACTGCAAGCTTTTTTCTCTGTTCTAAATACATGTTTTCAGTGTTTATTGTGCACACCTCCCACTTTTTTACATGGCAAACTCGTAAAATCACCCCCTCTGTGACACTTTCTGCAACTCTTGTCATGTGGAGGGCAGTACGGTGCTTGATGTTGCCATTGAACTCATGTGAAAAGCGCTTTACAATGACGAAAGAACATTATTGAAACAATTATTATTATTTGTCTATTATTGTGGTCTTTTCTGATAAAAGTCATGCTCAGCAGTTTAAATAGGCTACTGTAGGAAAATGATACTGTAGATCTGCCTTGTGTATACTATTATTGTTGTCTTTTTGGATAAAAAAATAATGCTCAGACTGAAGAAAGACTGTAGATCTGCTTTGTGTATACTATTATTGTTGTCTTTTTGGATAAAAAAATAATGCTCAGACTGAAGAAAGACTGTAGATCTGCTTTGTGTATACTATTATTGTTGTCTTTTTGGATAAAAAAAATAATGCTCAGACTGAAGAAAGACTGTAGATCTGCTTTGTGTATACTATTATTGTTGTCTTTTTGGATAAAAAAAAATAATGCTCAGACTGAAGAAAGACTGTAGATCTGCTTTGTGTATACTATTATTGTTGTCTTTTTGGATAAAAAAATAATGCTCAGACTGAAGAAAGACTGTAGATCTGCTTTGTGTATGCTATTATTGTTGTCTTTTTGGATAAAAAAAATAATGCTCAGACTGAAGAAAGACTGTAGATCTGCTTTGTTCTTTTAATGCTTAAACACTGTAAAGTCTCTTGGTAGATTTCGGTCATGAATGACTCAAAATGATTCACTGATTTATTCACAGCACATATGATGCTCATTTGTCGCCACCTAGCGACATTTCCAGAAGTGGTCACTGAACTAATCAGTTTATAATATTTAACAAATTTGTGAAACAGATGCAAGCCTCACCAAAATACTCTTTATTTTGCAGCTAATTCTGCACGATTGTAAACTTGAATAAACTTGAATCACTAAAATAGCTGTAATTGGTGGTTTTAGCTTATTCTTTAGAAATATAAAATATACCCAGAAAAAATGCTTGTGGACCAGTGATTGTCTTACATTTTTCGCCCCTCATGAGTTTGTATCCCTGTAATTTGTTGTGGCATTGAAATAATTAATTTGCAAGAACAAACCTACCAATTAGAAAAGAAGCAAATTTGTTGTTTTTTCATTACCTAATTAGTGCTCTTGCCACCTGTGACCTCACACAGCGTAGCCTATGTGACTTGTTTTTATTTTTTCTTCTTTTTTTTTTTGCATAGCCGAATTTCAAACATTACAAGTAAACACGCTACTAAGATGGACAGAAAACATGGACAAATTCTTGAAAAGGAAAAATATTGACGATGGTTAGCCTATGTGGGATAGTGGTGTGCTGTAGAATATTTTAGTCATAAAAAGTGTGCCGTGGCAGAAAAAAGGTTTGGAAACACTGATGTACTGTGTATCCCATCATACCACACAGCACTAATGCTGTATTAATATGTTTATACTGGAAAGCTGCTGTTTTTATATTCATTATGCTTGAGTATTCTTATCAGGCAATGATAAGTTATTCAGGTAACATAAACACAAAGCTTAACAACATTTGTATTATGTCAGTAAATTATGTTCAGAACATTATGCAAATGTAGGCATGTGCTCTTGATACAGGCATGAATATGCATGTTCAGGTAACAATGTGTGGTCAGATAGAGTGAGGTCTGAGAGTTATATCTTCACCATTTAATGGAATTACTCACAGTAAAGACAGGATGTAACCACTCAACCATTGTTGTTGAAACCCAATCATCAATATAAATAAGTGCCCTGTGAAGAGGACATGGAATTTGTGTAGTCCAAAGCATGTCACTCTCCTGGGATCCTTAAAAGGGTTTGCATAATGAGGAATCAAACTTTCCTTGATCTGTGCAGATGAAAGAGTTCATTGCACTATGAAAACATAACAAAACTGGTACTTAACCATTTCAAAATGTCCTTCCCAATTCGAAAAGTCCATTTATTGAAACAAAGTTCTACAGCGTTGTGTAGCACCTGCCACTCTGCATATCCTTCTGAAGAATGTTGAAGAATGAAGAAACAAGCAACTTTATTTTAACCAGGTTCCTGGGCTTAATTTTAAACAAGGTCCCTGATAATTTCAGTCCAACCTTAACTGTTTGTGCGGCACATTTCTGCGCAGATTGTTTTGTAAACCTGTCACAATGTGATGCCGGCTTTGCAAAAAGGCTGCTATGGAAGGATGGGGCAATTTAAAGCATATTAGAGTCAATCAGCACAACACTGTATCTCAAGGGCCTATTTTACACCTTGTTTTAACATGCATGTTTAGTGCGCTTTCAGATTGCACTTGACCACATTAAATGACAGGTGTAAATGCATGTGATAGGATCGTGTTCAGATCACACAAACCACATTTGGAGGTGGTCAGCAACAGATTCTGACCACATTCAAAAAAGGTGTAAATGCACATGCTTTTTTGTTATCTGGATAATACACTACGTAAATAATAATTATGTAATGAGGTTACGCTATAGTCATCCATTTTTAAAGCACTGTGTTGCAGTTTCTTGCCCTTTTCTGTATGTGAAGAACACAACAGATACTGAAGTCTTGCATTCTTGTTACACAAACAATGAACAATGTCCCACGAGTTATCCCATTGGAATGTACTTGGAATATCTCATCTCTCTCCTCAAATCCTGCTCGCGACTCTCTCGTTTTCTAATCAAGTACATCGTATGTGAAACCAGGCTTCACTCGCGCATTTCTGGTGAAGCATATGTAACCAAGCACCGAACACCAAGACAAATAACATTACATTTGCTATGGCGACCCAAAATTTTGCTTTGGCGGACACCAAAGATATGTAAATGAAGGAAAAACCCTGACACTGGCATTTTAATTATCCATATATGTTTTTACAATTTGCTAAAAGATTAAGTGTTTACAGTTAGCACAGCCTCTAATGTAATATATCAGTAGCGTTTTCCATTTTGCACAGGAAATTTGAACAGTTTGAACAGGCTGTGCTAACTGTAAACACTTCACTGTGGAGATGCATTTGACTGCAAGGTGTAAATGCAATCCAGCTAAAGAATATTCATATACTATTCGGATATGAAACGCATGTTAATGCCAGGTGTAAATGGGGCTCTGGTGTATTTATAGTACTGTTAAAGGCATAGCATCAAAAAACAAGTTTAAGTCTAAGGATAAGAAGGAAAATGGAAAATGGTCATAAATACTCAATTCTGGCTGTTTTCCATTATAAATGAACCTCTGGGGGAATCAATATTTGAAAAATAAAACTATGCTATGACTCCTTTAATCATTTTCTCCTTGGAGGTAATGTGTACATCAGTCTTTGAAGGATAAGGATGAAGAACTGAGAGGATATTTGTACTTTGGGGGTTTAGATAGTTTTGTTTTTTCTCTCAGGTGGTTTCAAGGCTTCAACTGGGAGGGACTGAGACGAAGGAAGCTGTCATCCCCGCTTAGGAGAGAGGTGAAGCATAGCTTCTAATTAGCTTTCCCAACATTGTTTTACATGTAACTTGAGAAATTAAACAATTTCTGTTCTGCCACACTCGTCTGTTCTGACTTGTCTCTGATTTTCCCAGCTAAAAGGGCCTCTGGATCACAGTCATTTTGACATGTTTCCCCCTGAGCTTGAGGAACCTCCGGATGAATTGTCTGGCTGGGATAAAGACTTCTGAAAACCAGCAACTGCAGAGCATCTCTTTGTTCT
Source organism: Xyrauchen texanus (assembly GCF_025860055.1). Lineage (NCBI taxonomy): Eukaryota > Metazoa > Chordata > Actinopteri > Cypriniformes > Catostomidae > Xyrauchen > Xyrauchen texanus. Next base: position 33,299,093 of record NC_068295.1, read on the forward strand.
CAACAAAGTATTTTCAGACCACTTTCTAGCCTGTTTGCCTGAACTACACAAACTAAAGGTGGCACTAGTTAAAGGCTCAAAGTCTGGTAAAGAAGATTGTCTGCAACTCGATTTTACCTCTGTGTAGATTCTGAAGCATGGTGCAACAAAGCCAGAGGTGTCTTTCCTTTCATAAATGCTCTTTATTATGTTCTAACATACTATAGACATCTGTCAAATTTAAAAACAGGAAGGAATTGTGTTTAAAATCCACCGGTTTAATTGGTCATTTTAAAGTTAAATAGAGAAACACTTAGCAACTTTTTAGCTGACAATGTGAAAGAATCACTGATGCCTTAAATTTGACTGTGTGTTAAAAAGAAGTTTAAACTTCACCTGAGATGATTTGTAGGCCAGGAATATCAATATATTTATGTGTTTTGTATATGATTCATGTTTTAATGTTCTAGTTGGTATTTTTAGTCCATAAGTGTGTGTGTGTGTGTGTGTGTGTGTGTGTGTGTGTGTGTGTGTGTGTGTGTGTGTGTGTGTGTACAGATATTCCTGATGGGTGCTTGTTTCAGTCATGAGTGGTTTGTCTTAGGTTACACTGAGTTGTTCAGAATTCATCAGCAACATTGACTCATTATTTGTGATTCTGATCATTAAAGTCATTTTAACTTTCCTCTCTGTTCTTTCTCATCTCTTGTATCTCATGTATTTTTGTTTAAAGTGGGGTAAGGCGTAAAACATAATATCTCAAGCCTGAAGTTAATAAATTGCCATAATCACTAATGGTAAATTTCCCATGGAATACACACGCTCTTCCCTTTTAATATTGGTCATGTTTTGATAATAAATCAATGAAATTTATATATTTTTTAAAATGTACATGTAAACGTAGTTCTGTATGTTGATGGAGGCATTTCTTTGAATGTTAATTGCTCGAGTATTGGGCTAAAACATGTTTTCAATATTTAATGTATAAAATGTGCATTTTATTTATGTACGGTATAATTTATTATTTTTATGTTATGTCAGGTAGCAATTCTGTGTTTCAGACCAGGTTTGATATCACAATCTTGACATTGTTAGGTACACTACTGACAAAGTGAATCAACATTGACCTCTACTGGTAAAGGTTTGGAATTGATTTTATTCGCATATCAAACGTTTCCATTCAAGATTTCTTACGCGCAATTTCAAAATAGAGGAAGTGGATTTTCTAGAGTTTCACATTAGTTAAAATGCACATTAAGGTGATGGAAACGGTTTATTCACAAAACAATGACATGTTTTGACCATTCGTGCATGTGTTATGAGTGTGTGATAGCTTGATGTGACTGGCCCACCGAAAGGTCCGACCTTGGCACTCTGAACATACATGCTTTGAACATGGAGCTTGCCATTCACATGTGTTTCACCCACAGCTGGACGATAAAGTGGGTCCTCACAATCCGCCAGAACAGTTTTCACAGCATCACAGCTATTTCAGCCCACATTATATCAGATATTACACTTATTCGGCGGTGTCTCGATTATGCATTTAATACAATGAGATACTTGTTCCAATCTTGCAAATAAAACTGTCCCCAAAGCAGGGAGAGGTCTTTCAGCTGCTCCCTCATGATAATGCGCATTACGTAGTGGATGGAAACCCGCAACAATTTGTATTTTCTTCAGAAGAATTTTTAGAAATGCACTTAAAAATGCGAAAGCTTTTGGATGGAAACTCAGCAGCAGAGGTAAGGGAGATAGGGTAGGTCGGAGTTAATGGAGACGCAGCAGTTTCCGGCCCGATTGCGCCACCTAGAGTGTTGAAGCGTCATTTCTTCTGTTTGCTTTATTAGATTTCAAACGCGCTGGTGTCACGTGGATTTCAATTTGATGGCTATCTTAAACATTTAATAGTAACACTTTTTTAAAAGGTTCCATTTGTTAACATTAATTAATGCAGCAGGAATCATGAACGAACAATGAATGAACTTTTAACGATTATTTATCTTTGTGTGTTTAAAGGGATAAACACACAATTGTTGTGCAGTAAATGATCTAATGTTAACATAAACAACTTTTAACTTTAAAAATATATTAGTAAACGTTAAAAACAACATTTACCAAGATAAACTAATGCTGAAAATGTGTTGCTCATTGTTATTCATGTTAACAAATGGAAATTAATTTTAAAGTGTTACGCATTTTACTATTTGCTATGTGATCATATGATTTCCTTTATGTTAATGATGTAACAAATAGAACTTAAAGGAACAAAGCATGGGCATTTAATGTCATATATATTTATTCATATCACATTCAAACTAAACATTCTGTTTCAAAGCCTGGCAAAAATGTGCATTGAACAATTATAAAACTAATCAGTAATGTTAATATTGATACAATGGCACTAAAATAATAATTTAAACAACTTGTAAACAACAGCAACATTTTAACAGAAACACTCAACAACTGACAACATCAACAGACAACTAAAAACTCATCAAAAGAACAATTTACTCTTATCAATTCCAGGGAACAAATCTCCATGTCATCCCTGAAAAGAAAATGAAATGTTGAAGGTCTCTCTGGAAAGCTCTGGTGGTTGATGGTGTGTCTCTGACTGCTGGCGTGGGCACTGTTGTACTGGTGGTTGATGGTGTGTCTCTGACTGCTGGTGTGGGCACTGTTGTACTGGTGGTTGATGGTGTGTCTCTGACTGCTGGTGTGGGCACTGTTGTACTGGTGGTTGATGGTGTGTCTCTGACTGCTGGTGTGGGCACTGTTGTACTGGTGGTTGATGGTGTGTCTCTGACTGCTGGTGTGGGCACTGTTGTACTGGTGGTTGATGGTGTGTCTCTGACTGCTGGTGTGGGCACTGTTGTACTGGTGGTTGATGGTGTGTCTCTGACTGCTGGTGTGGGCATTGTTGTACTGGTGGTTGATGGTGTGTCTCTGACTGCTGGTGTGGGCACTGTTGTACTGGTGGTTGATGGTGTGTCTCTGACTGCTGGCGTGGGCACTGTTGTACTGGTGGTTGATGGTGTGTCTCTGACTGCTGGTGTGGGCACTGTTGTACTGGTGGTTGATGGTGTGTCTCTGACTGCTGGCGTGGGCATTGTTGTACTGGTGGTTGATGGTGTGTCTCTGACTGCTGGTGTGGGCACTGTTGTACTGGTGGTTGATGGTGTGTCTCTGACTGCTGGTGTGGGCACTGTTGTACTGGTGGTTGATGGTGTGTCTCTGACTGCTGGCGTGGGCACTGGTGTTTGATGGTGAGTCTCTGACTGCTGGCGTGGGCACTGGTGGTTGATGGTCTGTCTCTGACTGCTGGCGTTAGCACTTGTGGTTGATGGTGAATCTCTGACTGCTGGCGTGGGCACTGGTAGTTGATTGTGTGTCTCTGACTGCTGGTGTGGGCACTGTTGCACTGGTGGTTGGTGACATTTTGGCTGAAGTGGGATGCTGTTTATGTTGACAAACGTGTGTGATTTTCAAAATCGTCACTCCTTAAAACTGTTGTTGCTCAGTACAGACAGTGGTAATGTAGTGGTGCTTTACAGCCCAAGCCACATCTGTGAAAAGTAAAGTAAATACAAATATTTGTGGTACATATATTGACAGACAACTCAAGCTGTTTATATCTCCATTGAGAACTGCCTTGGAGTGGCTTTGGAGATGCAGTTTAATGTGCCCAGTCTCGTCGGCTTAATCACACTGCCATGCAAAAAGGGCAGTGAAAATTGCTGCAACAGGTGTTTTGGACTACTATAAAGTATTATAAAGGAAGGCTTAAAAATTTTCATTTTCAGTAATGTTTAAATTTGTTCACAAGTTCACCTTTGCATAGCTAGAATGTAGGTGTTTGCTGAAGTGTACATCCTATAAGATACTGTGACTGGAAGACCAAAAGATTTTATGTCTGTCATGAATGTCAGTCATGTCTGTCTGTCGCATTTGCTGACAGGTATATTTCATTTGTTCTATGTGAAGTATATGGGTCAATGTCAAGTATATACAAGATCTAAAAACAAAATTTAGTTTAGTTTTTATTTATTATTATTATTATTATTTAATGTGTTTTGTTGTCAGTTAGTAATAATAATATCAAGTCAAAGTCATATATCTTTTTTGTTTTTAATTTAACTTTACTTTAAATGAGACTCGCTTTTTTATTGTCTCAGGACAGTTACACCACATGTATCTTTTTTGTAAATATTCAATATTAATTTTGATTTAGAAATTAAAAACTTGTTCATAATAAATGAGGTATATTCCCTTAATTGACTATTGCTTAATTGCATTTTTAATGTATATTTGAATAACTAATACTATAGATCTGGACAAAAAACAGTTAGCATCACATACAGTGTGTACGGAAATTATTCAGACCCCCTTAAATTTTTCACTCTTTGTTATATTGCAGCCATTGGCTAAAATCATTTAAGTTAATTTTTTTTCCTCATTATTGTACACACAACACCCCATATTGACAGAAAAACACAGAATTGTTGACATTTTTGCACATTTATTAAAAAAGAAAAACTGAAATATCACATGGTCCTAAGTATTCAGACCCTTTGCTGTGACACTCATATATTTAACTCAGGTGCTGTCCATTTCTTCTGATCATCCTTGAGATGGTTCTACACCTTCAATTGAGTCCAGCTGTGTTTGATTATACTGATTGGACTTGATTAGGAAAGTCACACACCTGTCTATATAAGACCTTACAGCTCACAGTGCATGTCAGAACAAATGAGAATCATGAGGTCAAAGGAACTGCCTGAAGAGCTCAGAGACAGAATTGTGGCAAGGCACAGATCTGGCCAAGGTTACAAAAAAATTTCTGCTGCCCTTAAGGTTCATAAGAGCACAGTGGCCTCCATAATCCTTAAATGGAAGACGTTTGGGACGACCAGAACCCTTCCTAGAGCTGGCCGTCCGGCCAAACTGAGCTATCGGGGGAGAAGAGCCTTGGTGAGAGAGGTGAAGAAAAACCCAAAGATCACTGTGACTGAGCTCCAGAGATGCAGTCGGGAGATGGGAGAAAGTTGTAGTAAGTCAACCATCACTGCAGCCATCCACCAGTCAGGGCTTTACGGCAGAGTGCCCCGACGGAAGCCTCTCCTCAGTGCAAGACACATGAAAGCCTGAAACACCTGAAGGACTCCAAGATGGTGATAAATAAGATTCTCTGGTCTGATGAGACCAAGATAGAACTTTTTGGCCTTAATTCTAAGCGGTATGTGTGGAGAAAACCAGGCACTGCTCATCACCTGTCAAATACAGTCTCAACAGTGAAGCATGGTGGTGGCAGTATCATGCTGTGGGGGTGTTTTTAAGCTGCAGGGACAGGACGACTGGTTGCAATCGAGGGAAAGATGAATGCGGACAAGTACAGGGATATCCTGGACGAAAACCTTCTCCAGAGTGCTCTGGACCTCAGACTGGGCCGAAGGTTCACCTTCCAACAAGACAATGACCCTAAGCACACCGCTAAAATAACGAAGGAGTGGCTTCACAACAACTCCGTGACTGTTCTTGAATGGCCCAGCCAGAGCCCTGACTTAAACCCAATTGAGCATCTCTGGAGAGACCTGAAAATGGCTGTCCACCAACGTTTACCATCCAACCTGACAGAACTGGAGAGGATCTGCAAGGAGGAATGGCAGAGGATACCCAAATCCAGATGTGAAAAACTTGTTGCATCTTTCCCAAAAAGACTCATGGCTGTATTAGATCAAAAGGGTGCTTCTACTAAATACCGAACAAAGGGTCTGAATACTTAGGACCATGTGATATTTCAGTTTTTCTTTTTTAATAAATGTGCAAAAATGTCAACAGTTCTGTGTTTTTCTGTCAATATGGGGTGCTGTGTGTACAATAATGAGGAAAAAAATGAACTTAAATGATTTTAGCAAATGGCTGCAATATAACAAAGAGTGAAACATTTAAGGGGGTCTGAATACTTTCCGTACCCACTGTAATTGACCCATTATATAATAATGATTTATTTCTGAGTTGTCAGAGCTCAACTCATTCCCTCTGGGTTTTTCTGGAAGTGGCAGCTACAGAGAAAACCTTAATTTGCTCCCTATATGAAGTGCCAAAGCATGCTGCAGCTGGAACTCAGTGTGTATATTTGTGGAGAACTCATCCAACTGGCCAGCCATCAATGAGGGAATGCCAAGAGGCAGGGGTGAGCTGTTGTCATAGCTATGCATCAGATATGTCCACTTTCTACTATTCTGCTCATCAGTAGTGGATGAATCACAGTATGACTCAGTTCTGCTCAATGAGCTAATCACAATCTCATGCACAGGAGGAAATGATTCTCAGGACAGATATGAAAAAAGCCTCAAAATGTATGGTGCCCCCTGGAAAGGCAAAATGTTCACCTCCATTAGCACACTGTCAGAGTTCATTTTGGGCAATATATCCAGTGTTTCACCAAGCATTATTACATACCTCAGGTCTTTAGCGACCTCCATGTATATTTATCACTAATTCATCTATAAAATGCTCAGATAGTGTACAATTTTCAAACATTTTCAAGACAATTAGAAAATAATAGAGCTAAATATATTCTGTGATGTTTTGATGCTTTACTTTTCATTCATCAAAGAGATAATGCAACAGAAATCAGGATTCATTACTGCCACACTGAAATTTCAATCACATGTCAAACACATACGGAGCAATGCATAACACATAATCTGCATATAAGATACGCATATGTATTTAGAGGTCCTAAAGACCTACATCATTTCAATAGTACACCCAAATGTCAATAGGCAAATCACACTGTCCATGTGTTACACTTGCTTTCTTTTACTTCCATGTTGCTTCTTTGTCAAATAGTAATGTCAAAAGTAAATTAAGTCAATGACTGAAACAACAGCACCACCTTCAATAACAAATACCATGTATAATATGTATATGTATTTGTACACCATACTTGCACAGAAAATCAACATAATATAGTATTCATTCGTATGAATATAATACTCATTTGTCTTGTAATATAAAGAAAGAAAAAGAAATATCCAGTGATAGTAAACATATATTAATATTAAATAATCATAAAAATATGATTTATAAGTGTGGAAAAATGTATTGCAATACTGTAACGTATCTCAGGTTACTGACGAATCTATACACTTTCAGTAATAAAGCAATTAAAAAAATTATATATATTTAGAAATTTTGCCATTTTTTTCTTGTTACAGTATTCATAGCAACATTATCACACATGAAGTTGGCATGCTATTTCTGAAAGTTCCGGTACCCTTTTCATTTTCAGGGTTGGGGAGTAACTGAATACATGTAACAGGATTACGTATTTAAAATACAAAATATAAGTAACTGTATTCCACTACAGTTACAATATAAATCATTGGTAATTAGAATACAGTTACATTCAAAAAGTATTTTGATTACTGAAGAGTTTACTTTGCATTTTATTATCATTTGTTTCATTTAATATTTAGTCCTTTCAGATGGAAAACATTTATACAGAGGAATGATGTGATCCAAAGTGCATTTGAACAGCGGTGAAACACTTTCTTATGATGTGTTACATTCATACGAGCAGACAGAGAAGTAAGTGTGAAGTAAGTTTGGAGCAGAAGAAAAATAAATAAACCTTGTGTACATTGTCAGCTTTACGCTAAGCTAAAATGCTATTTCTAGCCGGATCATAATACATTTTTTCTAGTAAGACCTTTGATATTAGGGCAAAAATCATATTCTTGATGATAATTTTGTTATTGTTTTCCTGTAAAAATATCTAAAAATACTTCAAACAAGATCAGTTTGATTGATCTTGTTTTAGAAACAACACTGCATAAGATATTTAGGTTTTTCAGAGAATGTATTTTTAACATGTATTTTGTCTTACTGTACTGATGGAGTTTTTATAGTCAAAACCAGTGAAACAAATCTACTAGTGCTGAAGAAGTAATCCAAAGTATTTAGAATACGTTAATGAGCTTGAGTAATCTAGTGGAATACGTTATAAATTATATTTTAGAGCATGTATTCTGTAATCTGTTGTGGAATACATTTCAAAAGTAACTCTCCCAACACTGTGCATCGGCTCCACATGTTAACCTCATTTTTAACCTCAAGTTTTCACATCAGCAGTGTGGGAGACCCAGGTTTGGATACTGGCTTGACACCAGGAAGTAGGCTATTGACCTTTGCATAATCAGTGATGAGCGAAATTCAGAGGTTGCATTTTTCCCTTTAACAATCATTTTTTACTCCACTATTAGTTATGAGTAGGTTTGGGTTGGGTGGTATAGTCCATAAAGAATGCGTTCCTCATCACTGTATTACATCCTGAACAGCTGAAAAGAACTCGCTTCACAACTAGCTTTTGGAGACCACTCCTGGAAATATAAATTGAGCTTACACGTGCCTATCTGCTCTACAACACTTACCGTTTGATCACCAGGGACAGTGTTTACAATTTTGGTCTTCATATACTGACATTCGCTAAAGAAAATTCGACCTACTCTTTCTGATTTCAATGTGAGATCAGGCTATTCATGGAGGAACCTCAAGGTGGAGGAATACTAAAGATGTGGGGGCATAATTCCAAAAATCAAGGTATGCATTTAAGGGATAAATTATATATATATATATATATATTCAAAAGGAAACCTTTCAAAGAAAACACGTTCTTTAATCCATACCGTGTACATATATACTAACTAAATGTCCCTACATTTTATATTCATATATAAAGATCATATTCATTTTCAATATTTTATTTATTTTAGATTTGAATCTATTGACTTCTGGGAAATTCAACCAGTTTTTAGTCATTTTTAGTAGTAGAAACTGCATGCAGAGTTTGTTTTGGATTTGATTTTTCACATTTTGATCTGCAATGTGAATCTTTAGGTAACTGCATTGTTTGAAATGACATAAGAGTGATTATGATTTTACTCTTAGGCATTTGGCAAGGCCATCAAATTATGATAACTACATAATGTTTGGCATTTAGCAAAACAAATAGCTACAAATACCAAAACTATGCATAAAACAGATAGCTTAGTTGGCAAATAGTACAGCAAGCATTTGTTACAGCATTGTTATGGAATCCTTTTTGAACAGCTGAATATCCTTTATTTTTTAATTCTTTCAGAATAGACATTTACTGGCTCTGACCTACATTTGCATGTTCTCTGTATTACAGAAATACATCCAAAAGGGAAGAAAGCTACCCAAAAGATTTGCCACGTTGGAGAGCAAGTATGTCTTCCTGTAAATCCTCACTCACCAGCACATGTTGCACTATATTTCACAGAGTCATTCCTTAGTTTCTTGCCTGTGGGATCTCCAGATGCAGAGGGTGTGCTTTTATGACATATTTTATGACTCCATTGTGTTGGAGTTGCTGGAATGCTGGCAGTGTGCACCGGCCATCCTGAAGCCAACCCTAAATACCCCCTGGACCTCTGAAGGCACACAAAAAATGTTTAGTTAACATTTATTTCTTTCCTGTTCAATAAGCCACTCGACTCTCATTGTTTTTATACTGACATTTTGCCTGCCAGGGTCAGATGACTGTCAAACCAATAACTATAAAAATGTTTTAAAAACTTCCTGCAAGAAAACAATTGACCTACATTTTGTTGTGTAAATATAAATCCTCAATTCCAAAAAAGTTTGGACAATATAAAAAATGCTAATAAAAATGTCACTCGTTGCTATATTGAAAGCACTGCAACTGCACTTTATATGATGTTTTTGAAAATGTACAGTAATTTAAATCAGATGAGTGCAACACACTCCAAACAAAGTTGAGACGAGGGCATTTCAAGACTTATAACAATCTGACAAGTTGAAATACCAAGGAAATGTGAAACAGGAGATGTGTAACAGGTGAGGCAATCATGTCATAGTATATAAGGAGCCTCCAGAAACAGCCTAGACCTTCAAGAGCTAGGATCATTCGAGACTTGTCAATTTGCCAACAGATGCTTCTGGAAATAATCCAGCACTTTGAGAACAATGTTTCCCAAAGACAAATTGGAAGGATTTGGGGCATTTCACACTCTACAGTGCACACTATAATTATAAGATTCAAGGAATCTGGTCAAATCTCGGAGCATAAAGGGCAAGACGAAAACCATTTCTGAATGTGCGTTATCTTCGATCCCTCAGACATCACTGTTTTAAAAAACATCATTCATCTGTAATGGATATCATGAACATGGGTTTGGGATTACTTTAGTAAACCTTTGATAGTCAGCACCATTCGCCACTGCATCCACAGATACAAGTTAAGATTTTACTATGCAAAGCAGAAGCCCTACATCAACACTGTCCAGAAGCGCTGCCAATTTCTCTGTGCTCAGTCTCATCTTAGATTTAAAGTAGAGCAATGGAACCGTGTTTTTAGGTCCGATGAGTCCACATTTCAAATAGTTTTGAAAAACACAACTGTCGTGTTCTCAGGGCCAAAGGACCATCAAAGCTGATCAACATCAGGTCCAGAAGCCAGTGTATGTATGGTCTAGGGGTGTGTCAGTGTCCACGGCATGGGTAACTCGCACATCTGTGAGAACACTATGAATGCAGACAGATAATTACGAATTTTGGAGCAACATATACAGCCATACAACACCATCCTTTTCAGGGACATCAATGCATTTTACAACAGGGCAACTTCAAACCACATCCTGGCAGTGTCAGTGCATGGCTGTGTAAGCAGAGAGTGTGGGTGCTAAACTGGCCTACCTGCAGTGCTGACCTGAGAATGTGTGGTGCATTATGAAGCACACCATATGGCAACGAAGATTATACAACTGAATAATGGAAGAATGTGGGAAGATTCCACTTTCTAAACATCAGTATTCAGTGCCCAAATGCTTAATAGGTGTTATTAGAAGAAATCATGATGTGTCACAGTGGTGAACACTCAACTGTCCCAACTCTTTTGGAGCGTGTTGCAATCATCTGATTTGAAATTAAAACTATGAAATTCACAAGGCAAAACATAATATATGTGTAGTTGTAGTGCTTTCATTATAGCAAAGGGGGAATAGCATTTACAAATCACTCCTTTTTGTTTTTATTAGCATTTTTCGGAATTGGGGTTGTAGAATATTAAATTAAACATGTGTGCCCATATAGGTATGAGCAACTTATTTAATTCCATGTCAGAAATGAAGAAAACCCTGATCAGATTCTCACACTTTGCATTTAGGTTAGGAAAATTGGTGGTATAAGTATAATAGGGATAAACCCATAAGAATGATTAGTCATAGTCACCCATAGTCATCATTTACTCAACATTTCTTTCTTCTATGGAACACACAAAGAAGATGTTAAGCAGAATGACATCTTTGGTATGGAAAAAAGCAATGAAAGTGAATAGTGACTGAGGCTAATATTCTGCCTAACATCACCCTTTCTTTGAGAAAGAAAGTCATAAAACATTGGAATAACATTTGGGTGAACTATCCACGTGCACTGCCGTTATTTACCAGAGGGTGGCATTAATGATTGTGATCATGAACTTGAGTGTCAGATTTTAGATTTTATAACACATTTTATACATCTCACATTTTTTATACATTTAAGTGCATTTCACTGTAAATGTGTGGTGGGGAATAATCACAATCAAGCCATTATTGGTTATTCAACCATGTTGTTCTGTTTGTGTTCCAACTACTTGAACTCTGCCATCACCTGTATCAAGTGTTCGGTTATGTACTTAAAACCTTAAGATACTTACTGCTGAGAGTAATACATATATTTGCTGTCATTTTGCCAACTCTCAATAACCATATATAATATATCTCAATATACATGAATTTATAAGTTTGCTTAATTGATTGTTCAGCCACAGCATAAATATTCTATAAACTAAATGTTAATTCTCATACATTGAAGTGTGCCTCCTTGTATTATGAATGAATATTCCTGGTTTAATCGACAGTGCCTCACTGTAACCTCGATTTTTGCTTATTTGAAAGAAAAGTAGGGACGAGTTGAAATTATTTTTTGATTGGTTGAGCCTAACTTGTATTGAACCTGGAATATTTCTTTAATGTCCTTTGACAAATGTGTCTTGACTTCAAATGAATTGGTCATTTTTGTTCAGGGTTAGTTGCTGGCCCCTAGACTAAGATATATGTGAGATCTCTTTAATTTCACATTATTTCTCCACACTATAATTAAACACATGTAAACCAATTGAAGCATCAGTCATTTAGAAATATAAAATTGTATTTATTAAAAATAACTTTGAATAACAAAGCAATATGAATATTCAATTATTCTGTCCATTTGGTACGCTACAATACAAAAGATATATATACAGATCTTATATCTTCTGTCCCTAACAAGACAGACAAAAAGTTTTGCTTTACATCAGCTCTCATTCATTTTCTGAGCACTTGTTGATTAAGAGAACACAGAACAGTGACTACTGTATAAAACAATATGTCAAGCGTACATAAAATGTGCCTGGCCAGATCAATATCATGTTACAAACATTAATTATCTTTAAGTAGAAACCAATGTTTTATGTTTCACTTGAAAGATTGCAAGTGGTTTGTAACATAATTTAATGTATAGACCTTATCCAGACTAAACATCAGACTTTTAGTACCTCACTCGATCAACTGGCAACAAAGACAGCACTACAATAATGCACTACACTCTGATAAAGGCCTCTTTGCTCACTTTCTGAGCTTAACTTATTGCTTTTCATGATGGTTCTTTTTACCGTGGATAAGCTGGCAACCCATATGCGAGCAGTCGAGTGCATTGCATCCACCCTCTAGATATTTATCCTAGCATAAAGCATTAAACAAGAGTTGAGTAAAACCATTTAGCCAGCTTGGTTTGGTTATATCACTGCACACTGCCCTGTATTTTATACTGTTTAATTGATACAGTGTTTATATCTTTGGACTGATATTTTGCAGGCACTTGTAGAATCATTTGTAAATTCATAGTTAAAGATAATATTTCAGGTTCCTGCACTGGCATTACTAAACATTAAGGGAGGAGAAAGGTCACAGACATTATATAACATCAGACAGGCGAGCAGAGTACAGAATGGTCATACAGTAAGTCATGTATGTGTTACCATAAGCCTCATCATTAGAGCGACATATGACTGTAGAGATGTAGGAATTCAGACATGGGAGTGCCCTGCAAAAGACTCTTCCACTTATCCATACAAATGTTCCATACATCATAGATTCTACACACATATTTGTTACATCTGTGTATACACATAAGGCAGTTTTTATAATAGTGGTACAAAGAGTTACAAATTATTTTCCAAGGAGTATCTGTATCATAGTTAAAGTATGTATGTTCAACTTTTGTTAGAGTTTATTGCAAATATTGTACAAAATGTTCAACATCTGGTAATTTACATTAGACTATACATTATTATTAGAATACACCATAATTCCCTTTGTCTGAGATCACATTCTGAAAATACTTTTTTGTTGTAGTGTTCTAACTAGTGCTTTATACAATGATAAATGACATGTATAGAAATGTCATACAAGCAAGCTCCATCATGAGGTCAACTTAACATTTCCATCAACATATAAACATCTCTTAAAGTATTATGTACAAACAATAAAAACTTTATGCCATCATTACTCATCCAGTCCCGTTCATTTTCTCAGCTTTTTCTCCTAATGCATTTTTATTCCCAATCCGGACTCCAAAAACCCTGACTTTGTCCTTCACTTTATGGAAAAAACTGCTCAGATGGCCATCTGCTCAATGTCTGATGAGAAAACAAAAGCTGAGAGTTAACATGTTGCCTGTTCACTGTGTGGATGATATCAGATGTACTGGAACAACACTGGGAAAGATATAGCTCTACTGTCCAAACAGTGCTAAAACAACAAATGACCTGGAACAGACAATATTGGGGGCCAAGCACTGGTTGTATTGTTCTGTTTTTAATTTTATTTAAGTTCTGACTTTTCTTCATCTGCCATAGGAGTCTATGGCAGCCAATAGAATGGTATGGTAAAAAGTTGTGAAATTTGGCACACTGATAGGTGCAGATCTGATTAGTCTTGTAAACAACTTTGAGACCTCCCAGACCAACCCTTTACCAACCACCTAGAACAGCTCAAAAGTGACTTTTTCTTCTACTTATAATGTTTGAACGTCTAGAAACAAACCTCTTTTCGGTATTGGTACTATACATCTTGTACAATCTTTAACAGAGTTGGCACAAAATGACCTACAGACCTTTATGAAATGGATTTTCGAATGTTAGGGGCATTTTTCAAAGTAGCGGTGCAGTGAAGTTGATTGTACCAACACCAAAAAATAAATGACTGTATCTCAGCACTGCTGTGGCCCACATAAAATTGAGGTTAAATCTGGTCATAACATTTAAAATAAATGGCAAAATAATATTTCTGCAATCCTTTAATTCTTTGGATCATCCTTGATGCAGTGTACATTTTGGCCCCATAATTCCCTGGGAATTCAACTATGACCTTGATGTTGTTGGTGTTATGCTTTACCAATCAGATATCAGGCATTTATTTAAATGTAACACTTTTTACCTACAGTACATTAATGACAGTGACATCATATTTCACTGGCAATTGGCTTACCTGGTTAATACTACTGTGGCCAAAGATAGTCCAGTTTGTGATGGCCCAGAGCGATCATGGAGTTACGGTTTATCCTGGGCCTCTCTGCTGACATCACATCCGGTCTGGAAAGAGAACAAATCACATTTTAGCGGTCCATCCTAAAGACCTCATGAAATCAAAATGGGAGTTTTGTGGCTTCAAGTCCATGTGTGCTAGCTTTAAAGCCATCTATATGCTAGTGTACACCTAAAAGTTGACAAATAAAGTTGTGTTAATGTAGCAAATCATGGTTCATTGCTGTGATGTCACTAAAGCCTATTGACATTTAAAAAAAAAAAAAGAAGACATGCCCTTCTATATGTCCTGCCACAACACAGGAATGAAAACTGCGCTCGTCAAGATATTTCATGGGGTCTTTTACAGAATTTTACTAGAATTTGGTGTATTTGTGCTGGAATTAGGGTGTGGATTTCAAGCATACTTTAAATATCATGATAAATGTTGGGACACTGCTGTGTTTAAATATCATGATAAATGTTGGGACACTGCTGTGTTTAAATATCATGATAAATGTTACGTAACCTTTTCTAGATAGCACCAGTGTTTATTTTCTTTAAAGTAATGGAGTAATGTCTGACCTAATTTTCAAATGGCATTGCACATACTCAACACCCTGATTATGATATTAGAAAACAGAGACACAGAGCACAACATTTACACTCAGCTTATGAACTACAGGTCTATACGGATATATCCCTCAGAATACATCTGTTCTTGGAAGGAAAGCACGTTCAGCATAGCTCCCATATGTCAACTAATGATTGAAATACATAGGGAATTCTCTCACTCCCACAAACATACCTCTGACCTGACACTGCATCTATGTAAATATTCATCTGAGTCTGTGCCAACCTGTGTGTGCAGGATGACAGCTCACGTGTAGAATAGGGTGAGGGGCAAGGAAACCTGTGTTACTCCCACTAGATTCCTTGACATTTAAACCCTTAAAATGATAGTTGACAAAAACTTTTTGGATTATCATGTACTCAAACTCATGTTGTTCAAAATCTACATGACTTTCTTCCTTTCATGGGACCTGAAAAGAGACATTTAGAAGAATCTCTGTTGTGCTCTTTTCCTTACAATAAAAGTGAATGGTGAATTAGGGATGGACACTATTGAGCACATACAGTTACTACATATTACTTGTGCACTACATTCTAACTCCTCTTTGTGTGAGGAACAGATCATATAGCATCAGAAGACTTGAAATATAGTGCATGAGTTATATGTACCAAAATATAGTGAATTATTGTCATTTTTGGAGCTCAACAACGTTTGGCACCATTGACTTTTATTGTATGGAAAAGAGCACCACAGAGATTCTGCAATCCCTTTGTGTTCCACAGAAGAGAGAAGGTCATATGGGTTTAAAACATCATGAGGGTGAGTAAATGATGACAGAATTTTCATTTATTTGTAAACTATTCCTTACATTTAAACATAAAAGTAACATAACACTAATGATTTATGTAACCACTTAAAAGTACGGAAAACAGATCAGATGTGTCAATATAGTCACATTAGATGTTTCACAAAAACATCTAGAATAGAATAGACTAGAATAGAAGAACAGGGAGCCCTGCAACAGATGTCATGGCCCATGCAGTGCCCCCCTTTGAACATTAAGTCAGTCTGGGATTACATGAAGAGACAGAAGCAATTGAGACAGCCTAAATAGGTAGAAGAACTGTTGCGAATTATCCAGGATTCTTGGAGCAACCTTAAAAAACTGTGCAAGTGTACCTAGAGAATGGGTGCTGTTTTAAGGCATTGGGTGACCAAATATTGATTTAAATGTTAATTGATAAATAAAAATGTTTCATTCCCACTATACAACATTTTTTACAACTGCCTAAAACTTTTTGCACATTACTATTATGTATAAAAAAAAAAGTTTTATTTACATAATATATATATATATATATATACACACTAATATGAATTAGATCTAATACCTAATCAGTGTTATGCTCTCTACTCATTCATACAATGTGGTGCTAGTCACGGACTACCACATGAGTCCAGTGCCAAGATATTCAAGAGGAGGCAGTGTACGGAGAAGATTAGGAAGCAAGCAGTTTACAGATTCAGTGCGCACAGAGTCTTATCTTACATCACATGGAAACATAGTAAGTCATAACATCAAAAGACCGGCCCATTAGTTCTACTTGTGTTTGTGACATAGTTTCCCAGAAGCTGCTGTTATGGCCCCATGGGAACAAGCGAACAGAGAAGAGTGCTTTAGCTTAAATTAATTTAAGTTAAATTCATTTCAAATTACTTTTTAATATGAAAATGAATCATCCATAAAATATGTGGATTGAACTTTAGAAATAATAAATATCTGTTTATTTAGAAAGCAACATTCATGCAGCCTTAAGGGGAAGATCAAATCTGGCTTTTATTTGGGGTGCTAATGAACTGAAACTTCTAAAATATTATGAAAACACATCTTGATGGATTAAGTACCGGTAGAGCTGTGGACAGGATCTCTTCAGGGAGCCAGATGATAGTCCCAGTCTGCTCTGGTTCCTCAATTTGGTCATCTTTACCAGTTCTTTCACCCTTCCCCAAGTATAGTTCTCACTTAACTGCAGACAAGCCTAGGTATATGATGGTAAGCATGATGTGAAAGCATTTCATAACACCAGTGGACCTTAGTCAAGGTAGACGGAATATTTAAATTGACGCAAATGAAATCACAGATGCAAGGGAAAGAAATACAGTCCATTCTAAACGCTGAAATCTCATAAATGTTCTTGAACATTTTAAAACATGACATGTGAGAGGAAGATATTCAGTGAATAATTAATTTAATCTCTGTCTGTTTCTCAGACAAACCTTTTGTATGAATTCAGAATTGTTTTAGTAGTGCACACATCATGCAGGCTACTTTTATGTTTTTTATTTCTTTCTCCTTTTAGAGATTGTGTTCTATGATAAAAAATAATGCAATACATGTACAGGTTTGGTACCTCATGTAAAATATTGTAAATTGGGCTGTCAATTGATTAAAATGTTTAATCAAATTAATTACATGATATGCTGATTAATTAATCATAATTAATAACAAAAATATTTGCTCAGAAAGCCCCTTTAAATAACAATAATAATTTGATCATTATAAATATAATATATATTATAAATACAATAATTTAGATAATGTATCACATTATTGTGAAATACGTTAAAATAATTGATAATACAATAAAAATGTAGATTTAGAATAGTGCTGTCAGTCGCGATTTTTAATAGCGATTAATCACATAATTTTTTGTAGTCAATCAGGATTAATTGCAGATTTTGAAAGTGCTGGAATTTGACACTATATATTGCCATTTATAAAAAAAAAAAATGTGACAATAAAATGCTTTATTCTTTCTTTTCCTCCCCAATTTGGAATGCCCAATTCCCAATGCACTCTAAGTCCTCGTTGTGGCGTAGTGACTCGCCTCAATCTGGGTGGTGGAGGATGAATCTCAGTTGCCTCCACGTCTGACTGGAGTCACTCAGCACGCACTGGATTCGAACTCGCGAACTCCTGGGGTGGTAGTTAGCGTCTTTACTCGCTGAGCTACCCAGGCCCCAAATAATATGCTTTATTAACATTTTCCAAACAAAGCCTTCCACAAGAAATGCACTAAAATAGCACAAATTCAAGTAACATTAAATGTATCCCAAAGTTAAACTGGAAGTTTGACTAATTGAAAGGAATTTCACCAAAGGTTGCATATTCATTGCAATGGGCATTAAATCTCTTAAACTCTCATCCTCCACAATATTAATCTGCTGGTAGACTGTGACTATCTGCTTTGTTACAGCAATCATGAAGCTGCATTCATGATTCAAGTCAGAGCATCAACGCCAGCACCATGAAAAGTGCTTCCAGACAAAAATGTCTCATTCTGTGTTTTGGTGATAGTTAAGTCTTGACTTGCTTCTGTAGTAATTAAAATGCACCTTACAAGTCCCATCTGGGCTTGTTCTGTACATGAAATAGCACTAAGCGCTCCTTTCTCCATAATTTTATCACTGACAGGGAAATGCTGTCAGAGATTCTTTAATTTACTTAGATAACAACGGCTCCACGGCTCTATCATAGTAAAGTATTACTACAGTACCACCCACAGAATGTCAATGGAACCGTCATGTTATGCTATTTTATGCTAAGCTTGTAGTCTCATTTTGGTAGAAGGGCTGTCTCACTGTGGTGTGTGTGTCAGTGTAATGCTTCAGGTGGACACATTTAAAAGGTTCCGCCCTTCACACAAGTGTTTATGACATATTATTTGTAAATTTGTTAATCGCGATTAAGAAAAATTAACATGTTAAACTTTTTTTTAATTAATTACATTTGTTAATACGGTAATTCTGACAGCTCTAATTTAGAAGGAAATATATTGTTTATTTCCATATTTTTAAATATAAGCCTATCAATGCCCTATAGTCCACAGTGATCCATCTGGCAACTGAATGTGTCAATCTTGTGCTGTCGCTAGTGTCAAGCATGCCTGACTTTGGTTTGTTCTCTGTACCGCTGTGAGTTGCCTATACAGCTGGAGATTCGATTACTGCCCCCTGCTGATAACAGGTGGTTTTTCAAAGTTAAATTGCTCCGATAGTGGGAATATTTTCTTTGTTACATTCCAGGGACATGATTAATTGTATACATTTTTGGAAACCATTATTTTTATTTTTGGGTAAACTATTTTCCATAAACCATGTTTTCCACTGGATATTTTTTAAAGGTGCACTCAGTAACTTTTGTCTTGCACCATCTTGGATATACACTGACATCTAGCGGTTTGGATGCAGCATCATTTCAAATCAATAGTTTTCAGTTTCCGATGCCATTGTAAAAATTAGTTATTCACAGTCTGTCATGATTATTTTAATCCATGAGTAAAAGTGTCCAATAACAGTATGGTAACTGAGATTAAGCGAGTAGTATGCAGCTGATCATGTGATTCCAACATGGCAGCCCCCATGTGCGGACCCTCATCATGTAGAATAAAACAGCTTTTATAAGGTTAATGATATGACTAGTCCTCATCTCATGTGAGTGTGTTTCAAAATTACAACTCATGTCTATAGGAGTTCAATTTTTTTAATGAGGAAAAAATTGCACCTTTAAGATACATTTACAATGTTTCGCTGGCTGAACAATCAACACAAAGTAAACAACAGTACAACATATTGAGCAGACTATACCTCTTTCCCTCACAGCCTTATTTTAAGGTCTACGTACCCAACAATTCCTATTTGTTCTTGAAAAAATATTAACTGTATGAGGAAACGGATGTGTAAGATAGTGAGGCTTGACCAAACAATAGCTATAATTCCATCTCCCCTGATAGTTGAATGATGTGTGACTGTCAGAGTGAGTCAGAGTGTTCAAGGGTGTTAATGTTGGACTGACTCACTCGTCTGTGAGGAGCAGAGAGGACCTCAGCGCTGTCACTCAGGTACTTGGCATCTCCTTCTGTGTAGCTCCTCCTGTTCAGACCTCGCCTCCAAAGAGGAAGAGCTGATTGGCAGCCCACCTCACCATCTGTCCAAAAAAAAGTTGCAATCACGAACACATGCTGACATTTATACAACATTTTATTCTGGTTCTCTAATGAGATTGGACAAGTGATGTTCCAATAGTGCTGATGTTCTGCATAACAGCACTGGGACGTTCTGCTTTTTATATCGCTCTGCTTTCTTGTGTTTGCGACATTCCAGACTACAATATTTGAGCGGTGCAGAGTAAACGTGGAGTTTTTGAGGTTAGATCATCTGTTTCCTCTCGCTCTTTGGAACGGGGTTTCTCTCAGCAGTGTGTACTAGTGGACAAAGCTATTATGACATTTTGATTTGAATCTGTGATCCCGGGACTTCAACCTAAACTCCAGATGCACTGAAGTACATTAACTCTGGTTTCCTGCCAACCAAGAATTCCAGAATCCATGAGATATGTTTCTCCTCTCTGGGTGGAATACCAGAAATTCCACCTATCGCTCAAGTATTAATTTCCCATTTCCCCACAGACTAATGTTTTGTCACCCGCCCACCTGACGAAACATGAGATAGAGGCAAAACAAACAAGGATAAATATTATTTTGGTGCTGCGTGGACAGCAAGGGTGTTCACATGACACGCTCATGAGGTTAATGTGAGGTCTCACAGCAATTTGTCATCTCCTTGGGGTAAAATGTGAGCAACGCTAGAATTATTTGACTCATTCATTAACTTGATTTAGGTTTAGAGACATAATCTTTTACTTATAGTCTCCCTATTGAGTTGTTCACTGGTCCCGCAGATACTGTCCAACATCTGCAAGTTATAGCCATTAAACGAATATTCCAGGTTCAATACAAGTTAAGCTCAATCAGCAGCGTTTGTGGCATAATATTGATCACCACAAAAGTTCATTTAGACTCCCCCCTTCTTTTATTTAAAAAAAAAAAAAAAAGCTAAAATCTGGGTTACAGTGAGGCACTTACAATGGAAGTGAATGGGGCAAATTTTGGGGATGGTTTAAAGGCAAAAATGTGAAGCTTACATTAATTATTTTGTTAAAACTCTAAGGTGTTATAAATCATTATTTTTAGAGCTGTATTAGGGTTTGTTGGCATCACATCATCATGGCAACGAAGTTGTAAAATTGGATATAACTTTATATAGAAAAGGTTTGTAAGCGATTTTATCACACTAAAATCAAGTTAACATGCATATTGTTTATGTCTTGTGGCTATACTTTTGATTGGCCCCATTCACTTTCATTGTAAGTGCCTCATTGGAGCCCAGATTTGAGCTTTTGTTAAAGAAAAGGAGGGATGAATGGAAATAATTTTTGTGATAATCAATATTATGCCACATACGCTGTTGATTGAGCTTAACTTGTATTGAACCCGGATTATTCCTTTAATATAAAAACAGCTGGATCTATCTCTCTGTCTGTCTGCCTGTCTTTCTGTCTCTCTGCCTGTCTGTCTGACTTTAAAGCCCATATATCCTTAAAATTTTACTTTAAGGTTTCAGTTTGTCTTGACAAGCATTCCTTTTCTAGTTTAAATATGTTATTATATACTGTAATTCCATTCCGATATCAAATGACTATTAGACATAGATAAGCCTGATAAAAGCCTTTTTTTAAATGGGAGCTCCAGGCAGTGTAAACACAGTTTATTTTACTGTACACTCCAGGTGTGTTTGCACACTAACCTGTTATGGCTGCACTGAGGGGGATTCGTGTGACCTCAGGGATCGTGGTGAGGTCGGACAGCGTGCCGCTTGATACCGTCATGCTGTAGTGGTCACTGCGAAAGTGTCTCCTCAGTTCCTTGAAGGCCAGACTGGCTGCTCCACAGCTACAGTGCTGCAGGAAAAAGTCCTGAAACAGAGACAGAATTGAGATGAGATTTGAGAAATTGTCTCATAAAATGGGGGGAATGTGATTTACTTACCTAGTCACTATAAATCATTCCCTCTCTTGATATCTATTTTATGAATTAATGCATATATACATTGTAAGAATACACAGGGGTATTAAAGGCTTTATGTTTATATAGGTGTGAAGTGCCCAAAAATAAAAGTGAAATGTGGCCACTTTGGGATAGAAGCACTCTTAAAAGAGTATACTTTATGAAATCTAAGTTATTTAATTTGTTAAGTTAATCTAACTTGTTGATGTTCATGCCAATGGGTCAAGGAAGCCATCAAACATGCACTGACTGAAAAAAGGAAAGCAACCATTTTTTTAAGAGTTATAGATATTTATTTCACAGTCCATCTCAATGATTTGTAACACTTTACAATAAGATTCCATTTGTTAACATTAGTTAATGCATTAGGTCTTATGAACTACCAATGAACAAAAAATGTTACAGTATTGTTAGTAATTAAAAACACAATTGTTTATTGTTAGTTCATTTTACTATATAATGCATTAACAAATCTTAGCATAAACAAGTTTTGATTTCAAACTGTTATAACTATATGTCTAAATTAACATTAACCAAGAATAATAAATTATTTAAAAGTATAAGTATTGTTCATTGATTGTTAGTTCATGTCATGTTAACAAATGGAACCTTATTGAAAAGTGTTACCCAAATATTTTGAGTAGCCCTGCAACTTCACAAATGTCAGATTATTTATGTGAATAAGAAATCTATACAATTAGTGTTCATTCCAAATCCCACTTTAGTTGATCTTATTGGACTTATATGACAGAAAAGATTCAAAGAGGTGTCAGTTATGTTATCAACTATGTTATCCACTTTGTCCCATGTGTTTCTACAAAAATTCAAAAGAGAAAGATAGTTTGGTCAATCTGATTTGAGTTCATATTGAGATCTATGATTGCTGATTGCAGACTTTGATATTTTGACAAATCTGAGACATTGCGGAGATCTCCTATGAAACTCTAGAGGAGACGCACCTTTTTCTGCCCAAAAAAAAACACAATATGTGAAGCAGGAGACTTACGCAAAATGTTTCATTTGCTCTACATTTAATTTCATTTTTCATTAAAGGAATATTCCGGTTTCAATACAAGTTAAACCCAATCGACAGCATTTGTGGCATAATGTTGATTACCACAAAAATTATTTTTACGACCTTTATATTTGTAAAAAAATAAATAAATAAATAAAATCTTTTAAAAAGGCAGTAATGGGAAGTTTATAATTTTATAAAAGCACTTACATGAATTCTTCTGTTTAAACTTGGGTATTATTTAAGATGTAAAGTTGTCCTATAAAAATGTATAGGATTTACGTCATTATATCATCATGGCTCAGAATTTCAAAAATTGGATATTGCTTGAAAAGGTTAGTATGCTATACTTTTTAAACAGCTAGCATTTTAGTGTTTACAGATTGGCCCCATTCACTTCCATTGTAAATACCTCACTGGAACCCAGATTTTTTGCTTTTTTGAAAGAAAAAGAGGGGCGAGTCAAAAATAACATTTTGTGGTTATCATTATTATGCCACCAATTCTGTTGATAGAGCTTAACTTAAAGTGAATCCGGAATATTCCTTTAACATTAATGAGATATCATTTATAAAAACAAATTTCGATAGGGAACACTTCTCTCCAAACAGTCAAAATCATGAAGCCAAATTAAAGTGGCCATGACTTGCTTTTCCAATAGGAAAAGTCTATATCTATGTCACTATTTTAGGCATTTTACTTGTGTATTTCACATAATCACTTGGAACACCTCAACATCTCACTCTGAAATCTGCTAGAGTCGTTTCCACCAATTATTCCTTTTGTTGCTCATATTTGCCTGCCAACCAAATGTACGCTGTAAATATCACATAGTTTTCAGGGTAGTGCTTCTTACAAACGCTTGAGAGCCTTGCATTTGCTTTTTAAATATTTGTAGGGAACAAACTGTGAAAGATAAGACCTAGTTTCATATACAAGGAACATTTAGCCACTGAAATTTATGGTGCAAAGTGTCTTACAGTCGGAATGCCAGTAAGAGTGATAAGGTGTTTCCTTAATATGTTTATCCAATGGTTTGTCATGAGATTATCCTCTTGGTTGCATTACATTTGTATTTGCATGGTAAACACTGGTTGATTGATGAGGTGATGATGCCATGGTTTATGCCTTTTTCTGAGGGTTTGATAAATTGTTGTTGCCCTGAAAGCAAGGAGATTATTCTTCAGCTTTACTACCTTCCATTGATTTGACCATGGTGTCACTGATTCCTCAGCAGGTATGTGTGGACCTTTAAGATTTCTAATTTGAAAAGGAAAGGGGAATTTTTGAATGGAAAGGGGAATAAGAATGGGCTCTGTCCCTAAACATAATGAACTGCCCTGCTGTCTACTGCCTACATAGTCAATATCCCAATTGAAACGAAATCTCATAAATTACATGAAATGCTCTACATAGTTCATCATACAAATAGCACTCCTCATGCAATGTGCACAAGAGACTTGACTCTTGACAATTAGTTTTAGCTTGGCATTAGAATGTTGCTAAGCTAATATCGTGACACTTTAGAGAGGTTATTTTTAGTCTGTCATACATAAGAGATGCATGAATAGCTATATAGAGGACTGTGGATTACAGATGAAAGAGGAACATGGACTACAGATGAAAGCATTCCCATTAAATGTCCCATAAATCAAAACAGCAAATGTTTAAACCTGCTGCACTGTGATGGAGGTTATCTGTTCACCTGATTGGTCATGGCTGATAACATCTAAAGAGATCAAGGTGTAGGACTAACAAGAGAGACATTGGTAGTAATTGCATATTGTGTGAGCCCTGAATGCTTTTTATGAGGGTTTAAGGGCAGGAGGGTAAAAAAGTCTGGGAGGACACTGGCAGACAGCTTGGTCCATTATAGTGGAGACTGGGGCATGTTTAAGCGGAGTTCCCCTGCCTTTTGATGTGTGTAACAGCATGTTGCTGCCTGTTGCCTTTTCTCCAAAGACACTAACAAAGTCTCTGACAGAATCTATGGGAGTCCAAGCTGTGTGGTCCACAGACTGTACATGTGAGTCTTTTTTCTCTTTGTTCAAAAACAGTCAAATTGACAGCAAGGTCTGGAAGGAAATTGTATTGTAATTTAACAATCACACTAATTTATTACAAAAAGCAGTACAAAATTATTCCAAACAACAATATGCCGCGTCCAAGTGCTCTGAAGGCATAGCCTTGTGTAGAGTTAGCATGTTTTTTACATTAAAAGTTTGCTAATATTTGGTATCTGAATAGATGCTATTCTGCTCATTTCATTTCATTCAGTTCAGTTCATTTCATTTTCATTTATTGTTTATTTTTACAGGGACAATGCACAATTAAAAGTAATTGCACCAGAATTAGCTAATAGCTAGTTTACATCTGCTGTCCCTGGGCAGGTAAACAAATAAAATAACATACATTACATATACCCCACATAAACCATCACAATACATAAATGTACAGAATATAAAATTTAAAACCAGAATATAAAACAGATAATGTACAACACAGTCATTAGTGGTTGCAGATCTGTTGTGATAGTAGCCAGTACTTAAGCTTATTTTTAAAAATTAAGAAGCTATTGAGGCTTTGAATGTTTGTAGGTAGGGAATTCCACAACCCCACTTCATGGGGTTTCATCCCCATTACAATTGTACAGAGTGGTTATCTGAGTTACTGTAGCCTTTCTGTCAGTTTGAATCAGTCTGGCCATTCTCCGTTGACCTCTCTCATCAACAAGACATTTCCATCCACAGAACTGCCGCTCACTGGATGTTTTTTGTTTTTGCACCATTTTGAGTAAATTCTAGAGACTGTTGTGAAAATTCCAGGAGATTAGCAGTTATAGAAATACTCAAACCAGGCCGTCTGGCACCAGCAATCATGCCACGGTCCAAATTATTAAGATCCATTTTTTCTCCCATGCTGATGGTTGATGTGAACATTAACTGAAGCTCCTGACCGTATCTGCATGATTGTATGCACTGCACTGCTACCACATGATTGGCTAATTAGATAATCGCATAAATAAGTAGGTGTACGTGTGCACCTAATAAAGTGCTCAGTGAGTGTATACACTGATCAGCCACTACATTAAAACCACCTGCTTAATATTGTGTAGGTCCCCCTCATGCCATCAAATCTGCAACAACCCGCATCTCAGAATAGCATGCTGAGATTATATTTTTCTCACCACAATTGTACAGAGTGGGTATCTGAGTTACTGTAGACTTTGTCAGTTTGAACCAGTTTAGCCATTCTCTGTTGAGCTCTCTCATCAACAAGGGTTTCCATCCACAGAACTTCCACTCACTGGATGTTTTTTAGTTTATGGCACGAATCTGAGTAAATTCTAGATACTGTTGTGTGTGAAAATCCCAGGAGATCAGCTGTTACAGAAATACTCAAACCAGCCCATCTGGCACCAACAATCATCCATGAGGTTATCTCATCAGACAATCATGTGGCAGCAGTGCATAAAATCAGGCAGATACAGGTCAGGAGCTTCAGATAATTTTCACATCAACCATCAGAATGGGGAAAAATAAAATAATTAGTGATTTGGACTGTGGCATGATTGGTGGTATTTCCGTCCTAGAAATACCAACAATAGCATGGCTAGAACCACACTTTATGTAAGAATACATACAAGTACTCATAAGATTACACTGAAAGACTGGGGTTATTTGAGTCATTTGTTCGCAAATCGGACTGGTATGTTTGTTTTTGCGTGCAACCAGTGAGGACAATGTAATCTGAATATTTATAGTGAATAGCGTTGTCTCTTGCACATATGTTGTCTTTGTAAAAAAAAAATATAGATTTTTATGTTAGACTGCAAGCTCACAACTCAGCTCAAACATAATTTCCTTTGCAGAGGTGCTGTATATTTAGCAGGAAACAGTGTTAGAGTATTTTAGTATGGAGCTCTGTCCACATGTTGAAGAATCAAGAACAAACCGAGCATCATTTTTATCTTTTTTTAACATGGATCTGGTTCTGGACTGATGCAAAACATTTACTTGAAACACACACTTGGTTTTCGTAAAATAACTTATGTTCTTGTGGGGTTTTTTTTATGTTTTCCCTTTCTCTAGCCTCTATTTCTCTCTGGCTTTCTTTGATGACTTTGAAGTGCAAGCCCCCACTGAGCTCACTCATTGTGACGTGTAAGTCTTTTCCGGCCCCGAAGCCCAAACTGACAGAGCCAGTTTAGAGCTGACTCTCTGAAAAACCATGAACAAAACTGTTCTCATTCAGAGGCATTGAGTCAAGAGGTCAGGAAGACAGCTACACAATATACTGTCACAGGCCTTTAGTCAGTAAGAGGAGGCCGGGGTGAAGGATGGGAAAGTAGAGGGTCCATTAAATGCATTTGAATTTCACTTATATACTGTATACACACTCACTGAATGCTAGGTACACATGTACACCTACTAATTCATGTGATTACCTAATCAGCCAATCATGTGGCAGCAGTGCAATGCATAAAATATTGCATTTATGGGTCAGGAGCTTCAGTTAATTTTCACATCAACAATCAGAATGGGGGAAAATGTGATCTCAGTGATTTTGACTGTGGCATGATTGATGGTGCCAAACAGAGTATTTCTGTAACTGCTGATCTCCTGGGATTTTCACACACAACAGTCTAGAATTTACTCAGAATGGTGCCAAAAACAAAAAACATCCAGTGAGTGGAAGTTCTGTGGATGGAAATGCCTTTTTGATGAGACAGGTCAACAGAAAATTGCCAGACTGGTTTGAGCTGACAGAAAGGCTACAGTAACTCAGATAACCACTCTGTACAACTGTAGTGAACAGAATAGTATCTCAGAATGCAAAACACGTCGAACCTTGAGGCAGACGGCCTACAACAGCAGAAGACCACGAGGACCATAGTGTTCCTAATAAAGTGCTCAATGAGTGTATGCATTTAATATGAAGTTGTTCTGTTGCACTTCTATCCTCTCAGTCATGAAATAGATAAAGGGACATTAAGTCCTGCCACAACTTTGAAAGTATACAGTGATTTTTAGTAATATATAGCAGAGCTTCAATGGATGCCACACCCACAACCAACTAAGAAGACAAGGCTTTGGAATATTTGCTTATATTATTAAATAAATGTGTCATGAATAATTCTGGGCCATTTTCAATAAGATTTGCTCTTTGATAAAATGTATGTTTTATCCAATTTCTATAGCTTGCCCCTAACCTGATGCCAACATTCTTACTTGACAAGCTCAATTTCTGGGCTCAACATTTTGGAGTTATGTACTAATTCAACAGAGGTATATGAATCTCAAGTGGAAAACAATGGCTGATGTGTTAGAAAAACTTGTTACTTTACAAAATATTGTAAAAAGTGTGGATGTTTTTTTCCTTGGCTTCAGGACGATAACATTCAAGGTCAGGTGTTCTTGAAAACAAAAACGCAGCACTGAGGTCAGATTTTTATGGATTACACATTGTGTACTCTGTTGAATGTGAGCAATTTACCCTAATTCCTCTATATTTTGTCATATTGTATTAAATAACTGCATTATTATGTAGCGATATTATATATATATATATATATATATATATATATATATATATATATATATATATATATATATATATATATTAGCTTGTCTGCTTTTTAAACATGTCTTTTATCAAGCAAAAAATATTTTATGCCTGAAAGAGCTTCTCCAAATGACCTGTCAAAGACACAGGAAAATACTTTTGTCCTCTGTAATTTTAACATGACACAAATAAAAACAAATGAAAACCATGTGAGGTGACACCAGGTCCTTTGAAATGTGTACCCCATCTGTGTATGGGTCAAAGAGGAATGAACCCAGCTGCCCTATTTATATAATATGCTTTTATCCATTGCGACTAACTACCCGAAAACCCCCCAAAACAGCTGGGTTTTCACTGAAACAGAATAGGTCAACAATCCTTTGCCCAAGGCATCCAAATGGGGTTTAACCCACAACAAAAATCAAAGTTACAAGACCTGTCATCTCTCTGGCCCAGATCTACAGCAATGCTCTTAGATTTTTACCTATATTATTCAGATAGAGGAAGCTAGATCAATGCTTTTTTGATGGGGGTTCAAGCATGTTATTCAGGTAAGACTGAGAAAAAAGGTTCTTCATTGGCTTGTAGGAGAACCATTTTTTGTTGTATAGGATTCTTAAGTTCTAAGTTTAAATTATTTTTAAAACAATAACAATATTATAATAAAATAAAAAATATTGATGTTTCATTATAGGTTCTACAGATCATTGCGTCAGTTTTTTTGGTTCTTTAAAGCATCAGTAAAAGCTTTTCAAAAGAACTAGAGAATAAAATGCTCTTTGTGGAACTTCAATTCTCCTATGATATCAGGCTGTAAAACGCTTTTTGATTTTATTAGAATCTTTCTTTTTAAGACTGCATAAAGATACATTTTCTGTGGTGTAGTTAAGGTAGTTGGTTGATCATACAGTACCTCTTTAGTCTTGATCACTCTGTCTTCCTTCTGTCGGCCACAGATCTGTTTCTGTAGTCGGAGGTTGTGTTCTTGTAACTGCCCAATCTTCTCTATGAGCTGGCAGATGTGCTCCAGGTAGCCCAGTCCAGAGCCCAGTGGATTAGACTGTTTGGCATGGCTCACCTTGTTGTCAAGACACAGCAGAGACAAAATCATAATGGGCACAGTAAACCATAGTATCTTAGTAAATGAAGAATAGTACTGCATGCCTGGTTTTTGAACTGTCCAGAACATGAGTCGATAATAGAGCATGCACTGATGTTCTCAGCAACTGTTAGACTATCTTTGTTATCTGATTTTATCTGATGATTCTCCTGTAGCTCACCTAGCAGAACATGGTGCAAGGTCATGGGTTTCATTCCTAGGAAACCAGTTAGGGCTGAACTAGTATTATGATTACAGCTCATCGTAAAAAGAACAACTGATGAATACAGCATTCCATTCTACCCTTGTGGTGTTAAAGAGTTCTTTTAACAAGTGTTTTTTTAAGCGGTTGAGTATACTAACCAAACTCAGACATGCCCGTTGAGTACTTAAATGGTAATTGTGACTCAAACGCACTTAAATTAGTCTATATCATCTTATTAACATGTAACAGTAATGACAACCAATATTACATTTGAACGGTCCAATCCCCAGATTCTTGCTTTATGTTTCACCACTGTTCACAGTGGAACATGGAAATTAATGCTGAAGAAACATCACCTGACTCTCGTAAAGAACAAAAGTGGAAAAACACGGTTGGTAATTTGGAACTATTTTGGACAGGAGTGGACTGGGAAGAGAAATCGGCCTGGGATTTTACATTGAAACTGGCTGTCCTTGTCTGCATATCACTGCCGCTTTCGGCATATCGCGGCGCAGTTTTGTGGCCCGTTCTGCATAACGCGGTTGGTTCATTTCAGCTTAGTGCCGGTTCTCCCAATGGCCAGTCTGCCACTGATCGGCCCAAATTTTTTTTCCTTAACTTTCCATCGCAACCAGCAGTGGAATGGCTCTTCAATAGTGGGATTTCCTCTTACATCAAACTCTGGGATTCCCCCAATGTACTTCAGCACATCACAGGAACGTGAAGGACAGTCGATATTTTACATCGGTGTGTATAAACATAGTGTTTGTGCTTTTCCCACTGTAGGCTACTCCCAGAAATGTTGAATTCTTTCCACTGTGTTGACTTGTTGTTGGGATCCTTCCTATGATGTTTGTTCATGCACTCCTCAAAAACCTGTAAGAATGCCGATTATGTGTTTACATGGCCAGATAAGCCATGTTCTCCAGGAGAAACCTAGGTGTGTTAAACAGCTTTCTCTTAATCCCTTAAAAGGTGTAAAGAAATCGGCATTATCGTGCACATGATGTTTCAGAAAGTCGCTTTCTGCAAAAACCCTGGAATATACCGTTTTCTTAAGTGCATGTAAACGTAGTCAATATAGATGGTCAATACACTGCAAAGAAGCTGTATAAATAAAATAGCGGAAAGGCCCTTTCGCACCAAATGCGATGCGAAAAAGCGAGAGAAATTGCAGACAACTGGCCTATTCACAACAAAACTGACATAAATACTCACTGTTAACACAATATTGACCACAAAAACAATATTATCTTAGAAACATTTGGAACCCAAGTAAGAATTTACTTGTATCCATTCATTTTTGCAAAAAAGCATAAGAGCCATCACTACAGGGGAAACAAATACTGATAATAGCTTGAATGAAGCGTAAATTTACATTTACATTTATTCATTTGGCGGATGCTGTTATCCAAAGCAACTTACAAAGTGAGGAATAATTCATCATAAGTGATTTATCTTAAGGAGACATCAGTATGAAAAATGCTGCATTACTAAGTTTCACTAGCATCAGAATAGTAGTGTCCAAGACAGATTAGAGTGCAACAAGAATATATATATATATGTATATATAATATACATATATAATATATATAATATATATATATATATCTATCATGAGTGCACGGTTAAGTGCTCATGGAAAATACGTATTTTTAGCAATTTTTTGAAGACAGAGTGTGAGTCTGCTTGGGAATTGGGAATATCATTCTATACAAGTCTGGTAAAGTGCTTTGGTGCCTCTTTGTGTTGGTACAACAAGGTGCCGCTCATTAGCCGACTGCAGGCTTCTGGTGGGAACGTAGCTTTCATTCAGAGCTCTCAATCATTATGTTACAGTAATCCAGTCAAGTTATGTCAAGTGACTGAACAAGAAGTTGTGTGGCATGTTCAGAAATCACTTTGAAAAAGGAGCGTCTGCAAAATGCATAAAAAGCTAAATGTAATAATAGAGAACAAAAGTGAGGTCTTTAAATGCTGTAAACATATTCACGTTGGGCAATAGGACTGTACTCCTGGGGAAGGACACTCCACCCCTCTCTGAACAATAGGTAGGCCGTAAATAAGGGGATAACAAAAGATGTTTAAGTTCACCATGGGGGTTAAACAACTTTTGTTTTACAAGTAATCAAACCCTACTGCATTCAACTGTTTGAAAGCCAATGGCTCATTTTAAGTGCTAATGAATACACAGTAAAGCAAAGGTTCCTACAGTAACTGATAAAGATCATTCCACAAGCATGACTGTATGCGTTCAGGTGGACCATAAGAACAAAGATGTTGACTCAAACCAATGATGCAAATCACCAGTGTCCAAGATGAGCTCCACCCATTATTTAACACTAGAGCGAACACAGAGGAATTCCAAATGGGATTTTTACAGCTTCAATCAAATGAGATGTTTAAACACATTTATAATGATTGCAAAATACAGTTTGCCCACCAGTTCACTGCTCCTTCTTTAAACAATCTCACAGATTCCAGGAGATCTGATATCTTCTAGAGTTAAACATCATTCACATTTTTTCCACCAAAACAGTTACATAATTTTCTCTGTACCAGGCATTCAAGTCATATGCTACAGAAAAACATACTTTTTTATCTTGCAAATGTACAGCTCAAATAAATGAGTCTAAATATATATTTTGCTCTTGAAACTGCAGCGACGTAGTTTAGAGTTGTGAATTATTGATTTGAAAAACACTACAACAAATAATTTAGCCTATTTTTAATTATGTATTTCAATTTTATAACAAAATTAGATCAAACTGAATTGGGTAATGTTTAACCAAATTAAATGAAAAAACATTTTATATATATTTTGTTCTTTTATTTTGTTAAAGATTAATCAATTTAATTTTGTTATGAAATTCAAATGCATAAATCTTAACGTAATTTTTTAGTGAAGGGTGCTATGTCTTGTTTATTTTATATTATTTTATTTTATTTAATTTTTCTATCTTTACAGCTGCAGATGCTCGCGTTTTTCCAAATTCAAAGGAAGTTTTGAACAAATATTTATAGAATCACTAACATTCCAAAAAGTGTCCCAACAAAAGCAGGATGTGAGTTCAGGTCTTGGGCTTTTCCTCTCAAAAAGCTTTTCCGTGCCACTTACATCCAATCTAGTCCCAAAGCCCAGCATTAATGGAAACACGGGAGCTAAACAATAGAGGACCTGCCAGAAAGCTGAAATACTAAAAGCTGACATCACTCACTTCCTTTGACGGAATGTGAGATCCTCAGCAGATCAAGCTTTTACTCCCTTGACAATGAACTTTTCTCATGCTTCTCTTGTACACTAAAATACCATTATTGCTTTAAAGGGCTCCTGTCATCATTTTATTAATATTTTATTTTCCCCTCAGGTCCACTTATATTGTTAGCAAAGTTTTGATTGTTCCAAAAGCCTTCATAATTTATTTTTTATTACCGTTTTCCACCCTCTCTAATCCTTACACTAAAACTGGCCGGTTTTTGCTGTTAAATATCGTTTTTAACTATCCCATCATGTAATAACAGCCTCTTTGCAAAGCCTTGATTTATTAAACAATTTACTTATAATATGACCCCTGTAATAATAATTATAATAATAATGATACTAATAAATATTTGACTGAAAAAAAAATATGTTATTCCTCTACTTCTGCCAATAGTAACTGTAGGAAACACGCTGTAGTTCATATGTGTAAGCTGGATTGCTTCTTTAATGATCCTGTCAAGGGAATTTTTGGAAAAAGACTCTTTCAGTCTCTGACTTTGCTCAGAGTGTGAATGAACTACAGACAGGGTTTTCTCTCGGTTAGACTCATATATATATATACCATTATATATGGAATTGCTAGCCAAACAGGTGGCACATGACAAGTGTTCCTAAGAGGATATCAATGAAAGGCGACGCACCACATGCCGCATACACAAGACAACAAGCACTCAGTGATACTGCGTGTGAGGCAGCTGCAAGAAAATAACCAGGGCTTTCTGAAAACAGAAACATGACAGATTGAATCGGCTTCCCTGTGCACTGGATCCCCAGTGACTCAGGAGAAGGGAAGACCAAAAGTTTTTGGAAAGCTCCACTCCCTTCCTCCCCACTTTCGTCTTCTTTCCTTCTCAATGTAAAGTATCTATGTTTCTCACATACATTTTTGCACAGACACAGAAACAACGGAGGCTGGATTTTCTTATACTAAAAGATTCTCAAACAAATTAAGATAATTTTCTATAGGGCTGTTAAAATGTAAGGGTTAGTTTAACCAGAAATGAATATGTCATAGTGACTCTTTAAAGCTTTATAAAGCACCTAAAAGTGTCATAAAGTAGTTAATTCCAAGTCTTCTGAAGCCATACGATCACTTTGTTTGATGACAAGACTGCAATTTAAGTCATTATTCACTTTCAAATCAAATAAAATCACTGATCAACTCATATAAACAGCACACAAATCTACTTTAGCAAAATATCAATAACATCAAACCTTGTGTCATGATGTCATGGTAACAAGATGCATAAGAACCAATGAGGGTTGATGTTATTGACGTGTCACCGTATTTGATTTCAGCTCTGTTTATGTGAATTGATAAATGACTTGATTCGATTTGAAAGTGAATAACAACTTTTTTTCTGTTCATCATACAAAGTGATCAACATGGATTAAAAATGGCAGTAAGTCTCAATAATTCACTGCAACTACAATACTATGAGAATGTGCAAAATGATTGACAAGTCGAAACGTCATTGTCTGCGGTTCACAGACACATTTTTGTTTGCCGTTTACAGAATCTAGAGAGGTCACAGAAACAGTTGAAATATCTTACAACACTTATTTCAGTAATATCTCTCAGGGAGTAGGAACATTTTTTGCATACCTATCCATGAAAAAATCATTTACAGCACCTTTAAGAAGACTATAAATATGAAGCAAAAGTCGCATGGACTACTTCTATGACACTTTGGGTGGTTTGTTAAGCTTTAAAATTAGGCACTATTGTATAGAAATCAGCATCGCAACATTCTTTGAAACATCTCCTTTTGTGTTCCACAGTATAAATAAAGGGAACATCATATGGGTAAATAATGACAACATTTTTATTTTTGGGTGAAATATTCCTTTAAATATGGCATTCTGGTTAAATAATTGATTGTGCATCATGTGGATAGTGTAGTGCTCTATCTGCTTTGATGATTTGTTTTTTTAACCACACAATGAAGATCAAAATAAACTGGGAAATACAATTGTGCAAATGCCTTTGGGTTGGATTGCAGGAACAATATTTTTGTAATTGCATAAGCTTGGTATTACCAAATATGAGGAAAGACATTATAAACCCATCGAGGCAAGTCTAAGAAAATCACTTTTTTATTTGAAATATTTGAGTAAGTCTGTTTTAAAGCAATGCTTTCCTATTCATGACACCACTGGACAGGAATGAGGAACCAGATGTGGTGTGAATTTAAAGATATGGGAGGATTTCTTTTTTTTTCTGGGCATACTATAGCTCTGTCCGGGATATTTAAAACAATGGATAGGATAGTTTGATTGGATTAAATGCATTTAGATATAGAATCTGATTAGATGAGTAGCCTGTTGTGTTATGGGGCTTTTCCACTGCACGGTACAACTCTACTCAACTAGACTCTGCTCGCTTTTTTGGGGTTTTCCACAGTGGATAGTATCTGGTACTTTTTTAGTACCACCTCGGTCGAGGTTCCAAGCGAGCTGAGCCGATACTAAATGTGACGTCAAAATCCTGCAGATCACTGATTGGTCAGAGAGAATCGTCACTACCAGCGTCACTGGATTTCCGACACGTGACATCAACCCACTAGTTTTAAAGTTAGCAACAGCGATAACAGTAGCCTATCATTTGTTCACGCGACTTTCGAATTGTGAAAAAATAAATGTCTGTGTGCAAAACCACGCTGTGGTCAATAAATGAAGTGCAGACGTTCCTCTCGTTAGCGAAGAACAAAACCAAAAAGTCTCTCAGGAAATGTCTCAGCTGTTGGCCCACACGGCTACCACCGGACCTACCAACAATGTAGGAAAAAGTAAAAAATAAATAAAAGTGACTACAGCACCATCAAGGAAAAGTGGAAGTTGTTCAACCAAATTGGACGCTATCTAAACCGGCGAGCAATGGAATGGACTCAGCCAGGATGGAGGATGGTACATTTTATTACGTTAACTCTATTCTCTTTATTACTTTACTTTATTTAGTTGACCAGCTACTGGAAGCTTGCTTCTAAAACAACCAGGCCAATTTAACTGTTCCACTTGTGTAAAATCACCATGCAACAACTGCTTTATGCAGCACAATGAGCTAGTAGCTAACAGCTAGCGGTTGTGTTATTGTTTTGGTCAGTTTGTGTCATGTTTAAGATGATGTCATGGCAGTAGAGCCGGCGCAACTATGACGATCAGTCTATAATCCCAACCAGGTTGAGTGGCACTAAACTGCAGTGGATATGCAAGCTCAGAAAAGTAAAGCAAGTAGAATTGATGCGAGTTGAACCGTAATGTGCAGTGGAAAAGTGCTATTTTATGATTTAAAGGGATAATCTACTAAAAAATGAAACTTATCTCTTTTCATTTTTATTCAATAGGGCTATGTGATGTAGGAATATTCAATACATCACATAGCCCTACATGCCATCATTGAAAAACTATAGAACACATAAATCTTCAGGAGTTAATGCTGACAAAAGTTTAAAAACACTCCTATTATTCCAAGTTCACCCTGACTATTTTTCCTGAAGGTTAATTTACAGTTCATTAACAGTTTACATCCTGAACTCATAGGTGTTACAGTGAAGTCCTGAGGGAGATACATTGAGCTTGTTTTCTTCTTGAATTTAACACTATATTTTTATTGATCATACTGACGATTACAGAACTGAGAACTAATATTATTGGGTGATGTTATATCTTACAAAACAATCTTTGTGTATTTAGCCAAAGGCTTGCTGCGAGACCAATAATATATGTTGATATCCCATGTTTTTCTGTTTATCCTAAAGCGATGAAAAATCCTTTAAGTTTCATGACCTCTTACATCACATTTCAGGGTGTCAGCCAAAAGTTTGAGGTTAGATGTGGCGTACACAGCACTGCTTTCCATGCCTCATCCATCATTAGATTAAAGCCTCACACTAGCATGCTGGAAATGTTCGCATTGTGACTGTGTTTATATGCTACAGCCAAGGAATTCAACTCCTCAGCTGTGACCGTCCTGGGGTGGGTGAGGGGGGCAGGTTGGGCTATAGCAATTATGCTGTCTTTATTCCACCCCGACACCATATTTCACTCTGCTCCATGCATCTGTCAACTCAGATTTAAAAAATGCTTTTTATGTCCCATAGAACCCCATGAAGAGACACTAACATATGCAGGCATCCAGCTGAACACATGCATTTGATTAACACTCAATCCTTTAGAGTAAAATACATCTCTTTCACCTTTTTTATAATGAGCAATTCAATCTAAAAATATTGCAATTAAACCTGTCACATGCTTACATGGAAAACATTTTTAAAAACAGTGCAGATGGACACAAAAACTTGTTTAGTGTGAACGATCCCTTAAGCAGGATAGATCCATAAAATGAAAGCTAATGGAGACTAGGAGCTGCCAAGCCCCAAAAATGCAAAAAAAAAAAAAAAAGCATCATAAAAGCAGTCCATATGGCTTGTGCTCTATAAGTTTTATGAAGTCGATACAATATTAATATGACAGCTTTTTGTCAGAAACAGACCAAAAGTTGAGTGGTGGTGGCATAGTGGTCTAAAGCACTATACTGTTAATAAGAAGGTTGTCGGTTCGACCCCCACAGCCACCACCATTGTATCCTTGAGCAAGGCACTTAACTCCAGGTTGCTCCGGGGGGATTGTCCCTGTAATAAGTGCACTGTAAGTCGCTTTGGATAAAAGCGTCTGCCAAATGCATAAATGTAAAAGTTATTCACTTAAATTTTTTCCCTGCATTACTGATTTCAAATCTCATTGCACATATGCACATATTCAAATCTGGTGCTCTGTTATCGGTTTACAATAGATACATTAGAACACGTTATTTGTCATAATAGGCATCAAGCCTAGTGTAGCAATTTTTTATGTGCCATATTGGAAAATATGCATACATGAAATCTGAGAGCTGTGGTGGAGAAAATTATCAGTGAATAATGACTTACATTTCCTGACAAGTCAGTTCCACACACAAACATATTATGTCTTCAAAATATTTACAATATAGCACATTAATTATTACTATTTTATGGTACTTTTTATAATTTTTTTTAACTTAGCCCCTGGTTCGTGGTCACCATTCATTCTTATTGTATGGAAAAGAGGGACATAACATCTCCTTTGTCTTTCCCAAAGGAAGTCACACTAATTTGGAACAACATGTCAATGTGTAAACAATTACAGAATCATCCTTTTTGAGTGAACACATTTTTTACTATGTTTAAATCCTTTCTGCAGAATTTCGCAGAAAATATGAAAAATAAAAAGCCAATCTGGGCCTGCTCATCAATCACTTTATCACGATTGGCTTACAGCTGCTGTACATTTAAATCTTCACTGTAGCTTTATGTCCTTCCTACCCCATACATTGGAAAAAAATCAGATTAGAAATGAGGGGGAGAGAGAGGCCCTTTGAAGTCGCCATGTTTGAGGCGGATGGGAAAAAAGCTCATTGTCCCTCTTCAATATCCTCTTCCTCAGGCCACAGAGCTCCATTTAACAGGCAAGGGAATTAGCTTATTAGCTGTGGTGACAGGTGATGATGAAGACCGCCCTGACTACCTGTCATCGCAGCTCCCGTAAAGTAGTCCATTCGTCAAAAAAAAAAGTCAAGTCACCTGCCACCAAAAGACCTCGAAGCTATTAAAGAGGCATTATTTGGAATAATATGTGAGTAATTTGAGCTATTTGACACCTGTTTGTTGCATCCAGGTTGGCTTTGACAAGCATGGTGGACTGAGGGGCACGGCCCAGATGAGAGAGACTTTGATTATTCCAGCTGTAATCACTGCAGCCATCTGTATGGTCTCTCAACACAGATGAACAGGTGCTGTGTGATGTGGCAGCCATGATAAAAGCGGAGAGATCTGTAGCACAGTCTACACTACAGTACATTCTCTCTGTTCTCAGTACAGTACTAGCACAGACAGCACATCCAACTCTATCTTAATAACCTTTTGTGGCTGTTGTGGTCATCGGCAATTAAATCAGATACACCATGTGGTTGCCACTACACAGGTGAAAGATCATACCATCAAAGCATCAACCATATTTGCTAAGCCAAATTCTAAAAACAAACTAATCCAATATACCATGCAAATGCGATCAATATGTGATGGATTTGAACATCGATACATTAATATTAGAAGAGATTATCTCTAACATTTAACATTATCTATATTTGCTCTGGTCCTTTCACCTGTTCCAGTGTCTATTATATTCATCAGAACACTTTAAATGTAATGCTGTTTATTCTTGTGTACTATACACATATGCTGAAAGGCTTTTATCCTGTATCCTTTTCCCTCACAGTATGCATTCACATTCAGGGATTAGTTGATGACGTCAAGTTACAGAAAGGCCGTCATTATGGCTAATGAGAAAGTATGAGTGTATGTCCATAGACTGTGGGTATAAACACGATGCTGTGTACACTGTTGATCTCTTTATCACACAGCAAAATAAAATATTCGGTTAAAAAAACTAAAATAGTATTTTTGTCTTGTTTTTCAGTACAAATATAACATCCTTGACATTTTCTTGTTACGTCGCTCATTCTGTGGCTGCGCTGCTTATGAGGTTTGTTAAGGCAGACTGACTGCTCTGCTACATAAAGTTACAGGCACTTTAAGCTTGAATTGCTTTGATGGTAGAAAAATAAGTGCTTTTATTAGAATCCTTTATTTTGGTCACACATTATACACACAGTTTTTTGCATATATACAGTGAAATTTATTAGTTTTCACATATCCCAGCTAAGCTGGGGTCAGAGTGCAGGGTCAGCCATGATACGGCGCCCCTGGAGCAGATAGGGTTAAGGGCCTTGCTCAAGGGCCCAACAGTGACATCTTGGTGGTGCTGGGGCTTGAACCCCCAACCTTCTGGTCAGTAACTCTGAGCCTCAACCACTGAGCCACCACTGCCCCTACGGAATTTACGTACGAGCCAGGGGCCATGAAAAAAG
Source organism: Xyrauchen texanus (assembly GCF_025860055.1). Lineage (NCBI taxonomy): Eukaryota > Metazoa > Chordata > Actinopteri > Cypriniformes > Catostomidae > Xyrauchen > Xyrauchen texanus. The sequence continues at coordinate 33,339,299 of NC_068295.1, forward strand.
AAGTTATGATATCTTAAGCAACCCCTCCCTCCCCCACCCCAATGTTGTTTAAAGTATGTTAAGAGAGTTAGAGTACTGTAAAACAATACAAAAATGCTGATTGAGAAATTACTTTTTGCAGTGCACACCTTTGTTTGAAATATATTTTCATTCAAGATTCCTTGACCTTAGGAGATGTCAAATATTGCTCTTGATAAATAAACTTTAATTCATAGCAGTGCGGAAAAATGCAATTCTCCTGTCCTTGGATGTAATTTAGTTTTTATAGCATTTAAATGCTTGCAATAAGGCTCACCATATTAGTTTATAGAAATGCAGATGTTACACTATTATGTCAAGTAAATAACAATAAAAATCATGTAAACTGTTGTTACTACCTCACTAAGCCTGCAGCACTCTTCCATGTACTCATCCAGACTGTCTCTTCTTGTACATTTTCTCAAAGGTTGTTGTTGAAATTCAGGTCCTGTTTTGCCATCATATGCTTCAATAGAACATCGGTTCCTTGACTTTGTGTCCTCAGCCGTTGCAGTCTCTTTTATTTCCTCCTGTACTATTCTGATTTCTATGCCATCCTTGCAGTTCTCTCTGGTGTGCCACAGGGCTCTGTCCTCGGACCTCTCTGAATTTTCTGTGACGTCCATTAAATCATCAGCAGCATTCTCATCTTCTATTCTATCTCCAAGAATGACAAGATTATCTTGTTTAGCACACGTACAAGATGTTTGTTCAGTTTCCAAAGAGTCTGAACTTTCTTCAAGAAGACTTTTGGCCAGTACAGGAGAGTTCAGGTTACTACAGTCACATGAAAATTCTCTACTGTGGACTACAAAGCTTTGCTCTGAACTTGTAGGGGTGGATGGGGAAGTTGCTCCGCTAGTCATCTCTACCCCTGAGTCCTCCGATTCAAATTTGTACAACCTTGGATGTGTAGTATCTGTGAAAATTGTAGATAGAAAGTCTGTTTTTGATTCAAGTACTGCTGGCTCAGGAGCAGCACTGTGGATTGAGATCACCTCATCGGCCTGGAAGGGCTCAGAGTTTTCCTGCTCAGACATTGAGTTTGAGATGATTGAAATGGAATCTTCAACATTTAGGAGTTTCTCAGGGAAGTTATTGAGGAACTTCATCTTTGTCAATACAACCTCATTCTCAACCACTATATCCCCTCTGCCTGCAAAAAAAACAAAAGAGGACAATCAATAAATAACATTGTACTGTAACAGTATTGAAACAAAGACCAAGTATTTCATGGTAGACAAATGAGGGACACAAGCATTGGAATAAAGAATGACAAAAAATTTTCCATGAGTAAGGTTTTTTAAGCACATTGTACATTAATATAAAATGTGCAGTCACAGGTGTAAGTTTATTGGCATTTTACAATGTCTTTGATCAGATCAGAACATCCCATCAGAAATTTCCATTGTACTAGGAGAAACAAAATATCTACAGCTATTTTTGACATGGGATTGGTACTATCATTCATAAGAGCACATAATCATTCATCCTTCTGAAGTTATGTTTAAAACATTGGTTTTAAAACAAAATGTTCACTTGTGTAAGAGGCGATAGTGAAGCCAAAATTTCTTTGCAGGGTTCGGCTCTCATTATTCAAATTATATAAAAGCATTTCTATGCAGACATGCTTCCTTGTGCTGAAAGAAGACAGCTTATCTCACACTATAAAGCATTCTTTAGCATCAGCGGACCACAAAAACTCAGAACACAGATATATATTGTAGTCCTGTCCTGCTCTTTGATCTGTACATTTACTTAAAGTTATTGTAGGGTTCACTCAAATGTGACCTCTTTTTTTCTCAGTATTGGAAATCCGATACATTTCAGGTGTGAGTCTTATTATATCTTTGTCTAACTGGTTCTAAGAGTATTTGCTTCTATCTTCCACTGAAAGTGTTTTAAAGACAATATGAAAACAAAAGCTTTTTTTTTTGTTTTGTTTTTTTGGAGTTTTGTGACTTTTATTACATTTGAGGCCATCTTTATGCTAGTGCAGTCTTAGTTGACAGAATACATCTTTAGTTTTATACACATTTATAATGTACTGTCTTTCTCTTCTGGGAACACTGACAAAAATATTGATGACTCCATTTTGAATGGAATCTTGCTATTATGGGCATACCCAAATTTTTATCCAATAAAATGCTTTAGAGTGAGAATGTTTCCTCCCTCTAATACCACCTGCCACTAGGGTTGCTAACTGTCACTTATTAGCCAGGATGTCCCATATTTATGTGGCGAATTATTCAAACTTTCCCAAAAAAAAAATGTATATGGTCTTTGGCTCAGTCCTTGGCTCAATCATGTTGAACTTTATTGGTAGGATGAGGCATGAAGAGAATCTTGTAGTGGGTGCTGGCTAATTATCACATATGAATCACAGGAAGCATTGTGGCATTCTGAATATAGTTGGAAGGAAATGTGCCACTAATTTACGTACGGTGAGGAAATTGAGACAATGAGAAATGTCTAATGGCTTTCGGCCTTGACCCCAAAATTTCACACTGATACACTGTGAGATTATAAATCTTATGAGGTATCATTTCATGAGGCCTTGAAAATGATCAAATTAATGATAATTTCAGCTGTTCCCAGCTCAAAACAAGTGTGTGTGTGTGTGTGTGTGTGTGTGTGTGTGTGTGTGTGCGTGCGTGCGTGTGGTTTACGAGGATATTTTTTTTAGGTTACAAATGGATAATTACAAGGGTATCATGCTATAAATGTGGTATATGAGGACATTTGTAGTGGCCCCATAATTCAAATCTCTTTAAAAAAAAAAAAAAAAAACCATACTAAACAAATGTTTTCCTTTGAAAATGTAAATATGCAGAATGTATTTTGTGAGGGTTAGGGGTAGGGGATATAATCTATAGTTTGAACAGTATGAAACCATTATGTCTATGGAGAATCCTCATAAGTATAACCACACCAACGCGCGCGTGTGTGTGTGTGTGTGTGTGTGTTGCTTTGAATAATAAGCAGTCAGCTGAAGCCCACCCATGTGTTTTGTGAGAAAATAATCTGTTGTAATATTTTTTTGTTGTTGTTTTCAGATTGGAACGTGACTGTGAAAATAGTGATAGCATTTCAGTTATTTGAGGTTATCCAAACTTTGCATCTGGTCCAAGTTTCTTCCCATTCAAAACAGTGCCTGTGTTTTTGTGCCTGTCCTTTCTCATGGGCTCTGCCTTGTGTATACAACACCTGGACGGCAGTATAAAGCTATGTAAAATCTGATACAGATAGTCTATTAAATGCTAAATCTTATTTTGACTTTGATCGGCCTGTAATAATAATTATGTGTGGTCTTTAATGTCACATTTTATCCAATCTAAATGAAAATGTTATTTAAAGCTGTAATTAAATTCACACTATGTCCTAACCAGCTTTGTCATTTGTCAGTTGGTTGGTTTCTCTTTCTGTGGTGGGTAGCCACAGTGAAATGTCAATGGACCTAAATCCTGCTTCACTTAAGTCAACTCAAGTAATTTGAATTTGTACAGCGCTTTTCACAACACACATCATTTCAAAGCAGCTTCCCAGAAGATCAAATATTAACAGAAAATGAAACTGTAATATCTATAATATAATCTATTATAATGAGTCATCATTAGAGTCAAATATACATAACTGTATATTTAATTTCAAATACCATCTGGATAGCGGTGAATGAGTTGCATTGTGCTGCATTTCACTAGTATGGACAGACAAACACCTCATTTAGAACACATTCTCAGACTGACCTGACAGTATGTGTCAATACCTATAGGATCAACAATACTAGTCAATAATTATGCATAAGTTCTATCTGAGGCCCAGAATCATAGTTTAGCTAATTAACTTTTGAAGGTCAATTAGAGTGGCCTATTAGGTCAGCTTTCATACGGCAGTGCTCTCCAGCTGAGAATACAGAACTGCTGATGGTGGGGCATTTTTGATGCCACTCAGTAGGAGCAAGTAGTCAGCATCTAAATCCCCCCTAGGTTTCCAATTAACATCCCCGAGACATGGCTGCTTGAAAAGAGAGATCAAAAAGCCCTTGCCCAGCCCCTGGCAGCCAGGAATTTAAGTAATGCTAAGGTCCTTCGTGCTCCAGAGTATAATGCATTCAAAATAAAAACAGGAAAAATGAGGTCAGTGGCAGTGTTGGCAGTAATCAAAACCTACATATTTCTAGTCCTTATTGCCCTGCAGGCTGCAAATATGTGCTGAGGAATTATTTCAGAAGTTTCAACACTATAAGAGTGTCTGGGTGTTTCTTTAACTGGCACTTATGGTCATGAGCTCTTTTTTAGAAAATAAACACCCTAAACACACGTTTCATACTCTCACAAGTTTATTTGATTTTTCCATTAGCAATTCTCTAATTTGTCTGAGATTTCAAGAGCATTTCCACTAGTGGTCAACCGATATATCGCTGAGGCCAATTTTCCCATTTGGCCGATTTTTTCGCGAGGGTGTCAAAAATCACCTGCTTGCATGTGAAGCCTCAGAGACATGTAATCGACCAGTTAAGGTTCACTTTGTTATTGCGTGCTATCGTGTTACTACAATAATAGACCGTTGTGCAACACAGTCTCATTTAAACTGTCCGAATATCAGAGCCGCGACAGAAGCGTTTGAGCTCATAATGTTAAAGTGCTCACCTGTTCCATTCTCCCTCTCTCTCCTCAACAGTTCCCTGTAACGTTAACTGTCTTGTCTAATGAGAAAAAGGCAAATATCAATAAAACTAATATCATATACCCAGGGGTGGATCTAGAAATGTGTTCATGGGGTGGCATGCAGACTATGAGGGGTGGCAACACCAAAGCAAGTGCCTATGCATTGTTCCTATGGATTCAGATACCAAGCTTCATTGCAACAAGTACTAGTTCATAAATTGGAGTCACTATTAAATTATAAATGTCCATGAATTTGCAATAGAACTGCATTTCCACAGGAACCATTTTGCTACTGATTTGCCAACATAACAAAATAGACAAACTAAACAAAAATCTCCAGAGTACAAAGTCATAGTCTATTAAACACATCAACAAATTTTAAATGTTCCTTAGCTTGACATAAAACTGGCAGTCTGGAATAAACTTCACCACAATATGAAGGCCAAATTGTTTTATTTTGTTAAGTGTACCCATGGATGGAGACTACATGCATTCCCAATGTTATTCTGCTAATAAAATCCTGTAGGCCTATCAACTTTGTAACAGCTGGAATAATCCATTTGAAAGGGAACATATCAAGTTATCTGCCTACCTTTCTGGATGCAGCCCAAGGTAAAAGCATTTCACGTGTGCTATGAGTAAATGTCTTATTCACTATGCGAACAACTACTAGCTCCTCACCCCACTATCTAAACTTACTACTTCAGACTTCTGTGCCCTCCGGAAGCCTGTGCTCTGCAGGTGAATGGCGCCTCATGGTGCCATCTCATAGAGGCTCAAAATCTCTGTCCCGGACCTTTACCTTGACTGTTCCCCGCTGGTGGAATGATCTGCCTAATTCCACCCTAGCGGCTGTGTCATTAGCCTCTTTCAAAAAACAGCTAAAGACACATCTTTTTCGTGAACACCTAACCCATTCATACAAATGCACTACCTTCGTGTTCTCCGAAAAAAAAAGAATCTGCTAAATGAATAAATGTAAATGTAATTGTATGCCAGTGTCACATCTTCCCTAAAGACTTGGATCAGCTGTATAATATCACTGCCAAAAAATGTATCTGTTGGCTTAATATAGGTTACAGCAATAAAAACAAGTCCTAGGATCCACACTTTCAGTGTACAGATCAAAAAATGAGTTTTAAGACCCCATGAATGCATTGATGAAGTTACTGAACAAACTTTCCTTTGTTGACATACAGTTGGAACTGGACATTTCAAAAGGCTTGTCAAAGGCTTGGCAAATTTGTGGTCCATTTTTCATGCATATATCTGCTATCACTTTTGGCAGTATACTCGCAAATAGATGGCCTCAGTCAGAGCTAATGGACTTCCAATTTGAATTTTGGTTAACAGCGTAACTACTAATGTATTTAAATGCAGGTACTTTAAATGTAAGTAAAATGCAACAAGTATGTGCAGAATAAGTACATTGTATCAAATGCTTAATTATATAGTAGTTAAAGACACCTAATAGAAAGCGGAACCAAACTGGATTATGTTGAGCAGAAGCACAGTGGGTTTTCAAATGAACTTAAGAAACTTTTAGAATATTGTTAGGGGATGCCATGAGATAAGTATAGGTACTTGAAGACTGTGTTGTCTGCAGACACTGCCATTGTGATCATGGGTGAAGAGGTCAGAGGCAGGCCTGGGCTGGTCTTCTATTTTTACAGCCAGGAGAATGTCAGAACCCTGTTAGAACTTGGGTGGTCAGATTGAATGACCGAGAGAGCATACGGTATAGTATAAACCAATAATCTCTGTCTTATATGGACTGTTTTAACATAGAATTGAAATCCTGACCATGCCAAAACAATGCACAAGACTCCTAAAGACATAATTGCCATTTCGCAATATATGTAGGAAATCATGAGCATTAAAATGAAGACTGCACTCATATCAGTAATTTTATAAAAGCTGTTTTATTCTACATGGAAAGGGTCCACCTGAATACTACTGAATACTTAATCTCATTAACTATCCTGTTATTGGACACTTTTAATAATTGATTAAAGTAATCATGACAGACTGTGAATACTAAATTTCTACAATGTCATCTAAAACTGAAAACTATTGATTTTAAATGATGCTGCATCCAAACCGCTAGTTGTCAGTGTAAATCCAAGATGACACAAAGACAAAAGTTACTGAGTGCACCTTTAAATTACATAGTACTGAAAATGGCACACAATACAGTCTAACAAGAACTTAATAGTCGAGATTGGGGAGGTAAGCATTATTGATCGTATTTAGGGTTAGTGATTTATTCTTTATTATATTATATATAGTATTAAACATTGGTAATGGTACCTAAAATGTTGTGGCTTGTTGAGATGTGTTTTATTACTTTTATGTGATCAGACATACCAGTTTAACCCTGTGGAAGAAAATAAATTATCCAATAGACAAATTGAAGGATAGATTTAACCCATATTTAGGGACCATAATATCATAGAAACTTGAAGCTGGAGTCTTTTGAATTGGGCCAGAAAGCAACCACCCAGAATATCATGGCAACCACCTAGAACACCTTAGTCACCAAATGGCACCACGTTATAAACCAGTCAGAATAAGATTATGATGATTTAAGTACCAAAAGTCTATAGGGTCATTAGAGACCCTAGGCATGTAATAGTGTTTTTTTTATTTTATTTTTTTTTACTTCCATAAATTATATTTGTGACTATTTCATATCTATATAAGTTAACTATTACAGGGTATATATTTCTTTGTTTATTAAAAGAGAAATTAGTACTATTGTCATACAAATAATCTCACATGTATTTTCTGTGCAAGAATGAATTAACAACAATGGTGGATTTTCAGTATTCCATATGTGTATACACATACATATTATACACTTTATTTCTTACTCAAGGTGACACTGACGTTTCAGTGATTGACTTGATTTACATTTAACATTGTTATTTTATGAAGAAACAACATGGAAGTAAACTATAGCAAGTACAACACATGAACAGTGTGATATCACTAATGTCATTAAGTCCTCAATCTATTTAGACTCAAAAATTGAAAATACTTATGTGTAGCTTCTGTGTAGATCATGTGTTATGTGTAGCTCAACATGTGTTTGACAGCCAGTTGTGTCTCATTAAATTTCAGAGTGAAGATAATTAATCCTGTTTTAGATTTGTCTTGATTTGTTGCATTATCTCTTCGATAAATGAAAAATAAAACATCAAAATATATTTAATGTTATTATTTTCTAATTGTACAGAAATATTTAGAAAAATGTACACTATCTTAGCATTTTGTAGATACATTTTGATAGATGCACATGCCAGGTCTCTAAAGACCCAAATATGTAAGAGTGTTTGGTGAAATTCCCATGCATTTAAAGGTTAAAACATACAATTAAAATATCTTAGGCATGTGGGTTCCAAAATGATGCATCCCTATCAGATGCCGATCTGTGTTTGAATATATAGGCTAAACCCTTTGAAAGTGAAGGGTTGGAGGTGTCAAAGGCCAGATGTCAGGTTTGATGAGATGTGAAATACAGCCATACACTTTTTCTCCTTCTTCCTAATCTTCCAAAAGCCAGCAGACCTTTAGTGCCTCACACCTCTCTGTCTCTCTCATCACAATGCCAGAACATTATCCCTCCACTCGCTCGTCGTCCACCAAGGCAATGGTTTTGACCCTAAGGATTCTTTCCAGAAGCACATAATCATGTGAGCTGAAAGGTCCAGTCATTCATTATCTAACACCATTAGGATAAGGCAAGAATGTGCGGGAGCAGCAACATCAGTCAGGCCTTCAGGCAAACTCACCCCATCAACCAAAGGCTGATTCCCACTACATCTATGAAATTGCAGATTCCATAAGAAATTGTTGACAAAGTATAAGTGATGTAGAATTGACAAATTTAGAAATGATGTATCTCCTAATGTGGCTTAGACCAGTGGTTCTCAACTGGTCCCAAAAATGGGTTGCGGGTATGTTCTGAAAGAGTGGAGGACAGAAGGAAAATACAATGCTGAATCAAAATTTAAGAGACGTTTAAATACCAGAATTGGCAGTATTAATTTTGATTTTAAGGACAGTTTTGTCAACTTTTGTACGATAAACATTTTTGGTCACCACTTGATGTCCAATGTACTTTAAAATCTGGGTCCTGAAGCAAAGCCAGTTGAGAACCTCTAACTTAAACGTCAGAGTGAATTCACATGATTTGCTATGAGAACATTTCAGTCTAAATGTCATTGTACAATGATTCATAATGTTGATCTCTCTTCTTGTCTCTTCAGGGAAGCTTCAATTCTGTATTACCTGAATCATGTGTCAGTGACTTTAAACTAGCTGATCTTACACATGAGGAATTCAGCTCAGTGCGGCTGTGCCTGGTTTCAGTTATGAGTCACATATAATATAACTCATGTAGAGGAGAGGAGCCTTAATGATGAAGCTGTCACCACTAAAATATTCACGTCTGATATCACTCTGGTTCTTATGTTGGTTTTGCTTGAGTCTGAAACAGTTCAGATCACACCTGTGTAACACTCATCTAACTGTCTTAAATCATCGTAATATATACATCTAAACTCACATCTAAACGGTCAATTACTGAGAATCACACCTGATGAGTTAATCCAGTTAATACAAAAGATAAACAACAAACTGAAAGATCTTTTGCATTGCTATGTGATTTACGAGGTTTTAATTAGATCCAAAGGGGCTTTTGGCAAAGGAGAACCCTTTTTAAATTCCAAAAAAACTTTTTTTTTTTAAATCCATTTGTACTTGTGTTCTCAAGACCCAGCAACCAATATTCTAATTTGAAGAACTATGAAGTATCATCAAAAACTTTTTAAATCTTCAAAGACCCATCATGAACTCAATAATAAAAAAGACGATTCTTTTTGAACTTAAGGTGTTCAAAGAGCCAACGAAGAACATTTATATTAAAGTGTACATAGGGTAGCCTTTCCTTTCATTCCTTCTCTTTCATCCAAGATAAAAATCATGATTTCATTTTCAAGGCAGAATTATGTCCAACACTAACAATGAATGGAATCTTCCCTAGTTATGGATCCCTTGTGAAATAAGCCAAAAACCTTCAAACATCTCATGATAAAGCATAATCCTATTTAGACTTTAGTAAATAATAAGTCAAACAATTGTGTCAACAACTTTCAATTAATTTCTAGGCTAAAAAGTGGATATTTGAATTACATATTACCATATCTTGCTATACGAAGTTAAACTGTAAACAGTCAGAAGTTACCAGAAAATAAAACTACTTGTGGTGATGCTTCCAATTACATAAACAAAATGCTGCTGTGATTTACACAAAAACAAAACAAATGGCTTCTAAATTACCTCTCATTAAGCTGAATTTTCCTTTGAATGTCTCGCTAAATCCTCTTTGCCACATGCTTTTCTAGTTAACACCAAAGCAATAATAACAACAACATACAGTATTATTATAAAGTTTGTGTGTAAAGCTTGTGGGTTTTTCAATATTAGATCAGCTCTGCCAGCCAACTTAACAGAAATGACATCAGCCAATCTACCTGTGGGACACATCTGATGATAGTTAAATGAATGTTTTTAAAAATAATCCAGACTGTTTTCAACCAAGCAGATAACACTGCAAAATTCAAATTACAGGTTTCTAACAATACTTCAACACCACAGCCAGACAAATTACTACCTGTGCTGCAAATCCAGGTGTTGCGTAGAGCTGACAGAGCCAAGCAATATGTCTCCAAATATCCAAACCAGCAAAGCATGTATTGAGTCACACCAGCTTACCTTTTCTCCATGGTGCAAGGATGGCAAAAGACTTGTGCCAGTTGAACACCATGCTCGGTTTCCTCTTTTTTAGACTCATCGTGGACGTCCACAGCTCCAGCAGCTTTGAGTGACAAGTTGAATAGATCTCTTCTCTGACTTATTCAAGTACACCTCATACCGTAGTGTTGAATTATCTTCCTTCTCAACTGAGAGTTTAGATTGTTGAAATGTCCCAGAAAGGTGTGCTGCTTGGCTTAAATCCTGTTTTAGACATATTTGCAGAATAACGTCTTACTGCCTTCCACACAAGTGAATGTAAGAGAATGAGTCTGGTTGTTCTTCAGTGTGCCTGCCTGAGTGAGTGAATGAGTATGTAACTGAGTCTTGTGGCGTCTATCCTGGCACTGAGTAGAATAAGCAGGCTGCTTCCAGCAGTACCATCTGCAGCTGGAGGAGGGGTGACGGATCGCCAGAAAGAGGGAGGGGAAAGACTCAAGAGAAAATCTTTGTGTATGTGTTGGAGAGAGGGAGAGATAGTGGGAGAAGCAGGAAAATGTGTTTTGCAATCAAATGCCAGTGAATAGGCTATATTTAATTTCTTCTCAGAAGACATTGCTTGAGGAATGCATCATATTATGTTGACTAGACAAAGTTATACAAGTTATAGGTTATAGGGGCAATCAAATGATCCCAAAATCAATCAACCATCAATCAATCTATCTATCTATCTATCTGTCTGTCTGTCCTTCCTTCCTTCCTTCCGTCCACATATGGTCAACATTCGAAGTTTGTCTTGACACTTTTTTTTCTAGTTAGTATTTGTTATTTCAAAAAATATCAAGCTAACAGTTGGACTTGTGAAGCTAACAACGCCTCTGACAGATACATGAAGAAATTCAGGCACACATTAGTCTGACATTAGAAATTTGGAAGTAAATTAACTTCATTTACACGACTACAATAAACATAATGCTCTCATTTACACGACTACAATAAACATAATGCTCTCACAGCCTTCTGTAAATTGTGATTTTTTTTGTTTTCAACTGAAACATCAATCATGTAAACCACAATTTATTTTACTCAGTTGCACATAAACTAAAAAGCTTAACAACTTACAAGTTTACACAGCGTACAATATTAAAGTGTACAAAAATGTCAGTCCATAGAAAAAAGATGGAATTCAGATGCACCCACACACTACAGTTTTCAAGGCAACAATGACAGGCTTTCTCAACTGTTCCTTACTTTTGATGTGGGAGGGAAAGAATTAGAAATGCAATAAATATTTTAGTTTTTTTAAATGAAGCATCCCATTGTTCTGGGAAAAACAACACTGTATTTCACATTTGCCACAATAACCAAGGTTTTTACTATTTTATTATTATTATTATTATTTAGCTTTACATTTTTATTATCACCAAAATATACCTCTGAAGGTTTGTTTGTTTTTGATATCTGAAGCCATTCTTGTACCCTGTGTTGTTTTGGTAAAGAACAGATGAGGATATTAGTGGGGTATCAGACACAATTTGTTTAGACTATTCCCTGAGCTAAATAAGACAAACTAAGAAGGTAATAATGAGTGATGACCTCAAACAGACCTGAACATTGCTGTGGTCTCATAATGCTGTCTCATAGTGAGGCAATGAAGAACATGAAAAGCCATTCAATTTCCCTAGATTTGTAATGCCTGTTGAACATGATTACACTTTGTAGTTGCCACTCGATTACTGTGGCAGGGCGGATGGTGGGGCCAGGTTGGGATTCCGCACACCCAGCCCCCTAATCAGGCAGGGGTCGGGTGTGCGGAATCACAACCTGGCCCCGCCCTCCTCCCTGCCACAATTACATAAAGTCTTTGTTACGCAATCATCCATTAAACAAAATTTGAATATTACAGTGGTTTTTTGTTTCTTCCTTTTTTCTTTTTTTTCCCCCCAACCCTTCGCAAAGTTTCCAAAACATCTCAAACAACACAACCTCAATGCTCATATTTTACTGCTGATTTGAGATATGTTTTTTCATCGTAATCTTGACCTACCATTTTGGAGATCAAGTAGATATAAGCTGTAATTTCATGCTGCTTATATCCATTGAAAATAGCTGCCAGGGAGCGTTCCCAAGATGGCCACTGAGTAGACTGACTGGCCTTGAAAGGCACTTACTAGGTGGTTGCTAAGGTGCCATGAGTTGTTGCTAGGGTGTACTTGGTGGTTGCTTTGATGTTGCTAGGTTGCTCTGGCTCATTGCTAAGGCATCGAATAGAATAACAGTGTCTAATGTTGTCTTTGTCTAAAACAAATCTTCACACAGCTGCATAGGACACATCTACAGTATGCAAAGTCTCAAGTGACATGAGCTTCTTTGGAACCACACAGAGATAGGATGTACAAAAATGAAAATAGTTGGCCAAATGTGTATTTATTTAGGAACTTCCAATGTGATTATTACAGTGTCTTGTTGGTCTTGGATTCTGAAGACTTTTTATTTGAAGATTTGAAGCTGTGCTTTTTGTGTTGTTATATAACACTGATTTTGAAAAGTAACATAGTGGAACATTTCATGCTGCTTTGGGCTTTCATGGGTGTTTCCCATAGTTTTGCAAAGGCTCGCAAGGAAGTATGGGAGCTCTTTTATCATGAGGGACAATTCTTTGAGTTTGAAAATGAGAAATTAAAGGCAAACGTTTTAACAGGCCTGTGACCCTTCTTACGTCATCTGTTTGAAGATGAAATATGCAGGGGAGTGAGTTTTTCCTAATGGAAACCATTGCCTGAACACATGAGCCCTTTCTAACATAATAATTCAGTAAATCCACAGTTACTGTGCAATAGTAGTTGTCAGTAGATATGAGGAGAACCCAAACACAGACAGTTCCAGCTCTTAAAACAGTCTTGATTAAAAGGAAAAGATTTTCAAAACATAAAACACAAAAATGCCCAGATTAAAACAAACAAAACCAGAAATCAAAACAACCGAAAAAGGGACAAACCAAATAAATAAAATTAATAAATAAAGACCAAAATACTTATAAACAGAATAAACTAGAATAACGCAGACCAAAACAGTAGACCAAGATGGAACCAAGAGACAGAATAGTTGCTTTTACACTGCAGGTACTTAAACCCGTTTTAGGTACTTTTCCCCAGGACTATAGTTCCTAGGAGCCATTTTCAGGAGATATTTATAGCTCCTATTATGGTGTTGGTAATATTTGAAAATATAGGGACTGTGGGAGGTGCTGCAGCCTGTGATTGGTCAAACACGTTTACAAATAGCTTTGAGAAACGCATAAGTCTGCAGCCGCTATTTTGAACAAACTTTACAGTTTCCAGCCGGCTACTCAGAAGTTTGCACTAATTTTACAATTCCCTTTACAGAAATAACATATAAAAACATAGTATCCAAAGAGGGTCACCCATTTCACATACAGTCAGGTCCATAAATATTGGGACATCGACACAATTCTAATCTTTTTGCCTCTATACACCACCACAATGGATTTGAAATTAAATAAACAAGATGTACTTTAACTGCAGATTTTCAGCTTTAATTTGAGGGTATTTACATCCAAATCAGGTGAACGGTGTATGAATTACAACAGTTTGTATATGTGCCTCCCACTTTTTAAGGGACCAAAAGTAATGGGACAGATTAACAATCAGAAATCAAACTTTCACTTTTTAATACTTGTTGCAAATCCTTGCATCACCAGACGCTGGGTTTCATCCCTGGTGATGCTCTGCCAGGCCTCTACTGCAACTGTCTTCAGTTCCTGCTTGTTCTTAGGGCATTTTCCCTTCAGTTTTGTCTTCAGCAAGTGAAATGCATGCTCAATCGGATTCAGGTCAGGTGATTGACTTGGCCATTGCATAGCATTCCACTTCTTTCCCTTAAAAACCCTTTGGTTGCTTTCGCAGTATGCTTCGGGTCATTGTCCATCTGTACTGTGAAGCGCCGTCCAATGAGTTCTGAAGCATTTGGCTGAATATGAGCAGATAATATTGCCCGAAACACTTCAGAATTCATCCTGCTGCTTTTGTCAGCAGTCACTTCATCAATAAATACAAGAGAACCAGTTCCATTGGCAGCCATTCATGCCCACGTCATGACACTACCACCACCATGCTTCACTGATGAGGTGGTATGCTTTGGATCATTAGCAGTTCCTTTCCTTCTCCATACTCTTCTCTTCCCATCACTCTGGTACAAGTTGATCTTTGTCTCTTCTGTCCATAGGATGTTGTTCCAGAACTGTGAAGGCTTTTTTAGATGTTGTTTGGCAAACTCTAATCTGGCCTTCCTGTATTTGAGGCTCACCAATGGTTAACATCTTGTGGTGAACCCTCTGTATTCACTCTGGTGAAGTCTTCTCTTGATTGTTGACTTTGACACACATACACCTACCTCCTGGAGAGTGTTCTTGATCTGGCCAACTGTTATGAAGGGTGTTTTCTTCACCAGGGAAAGAACATCCACCACAGTTGTTTTCCGTGGTCTTCCGGGTCTTTTGGTGTTGCTGAGCTCACCGGTGCGTTCTTTCTTTTTAAGAATGTTCCAAACAGTTGATTTGGCCACACCTAAAGTTTTTGCTATCTCTCTGATGGGTTTGTTTTGATTTTTCAACCTAACACACACCTGGCCATGGAAGAGCTGAGCAGCCAATTGTCCCATTACTTTTGGTCCCTTAAAAAGTGGGAGGCACATATACAAACTGTTGTAATTCCTACACCTTTCACCTGATTTGGATGTAAATACCCTCAAATTAAAGCTGAAAGTCTGCAGTTAAAGCACATCTTGTTCGTTTCATTTCAAATCCATTGTGGTGGTGTATAGAGCCAAAAAGATTATAATATATAATTTTTCTGAGGAGCCAGAAATGGTCCAGCCACAACAGTGGCTCGGCTCAGCGACGTGGCCGGGAGGACACGTAACCTAGGCGTTCCCCGTCTGTCACTCACTTTGACGTTGCGTTGAAGAAGCGACACTAGGGGTCCAATTTAAATCACGCAATGTCCTGAGCCGTGTCTGTGTACTACTGACACAGGAGCGGGCAGGTACTGCTGACGTGCCAAAACGACCAGCTGTATCAGACTGCGCGTACCCTTCCCCAATGCCCCATAAAGTCGTTGGAATCCTTATAGTTACTCTAGACAGGGGAACAAGGCGACGCTTGCCAACCTGGGAACGGGCTGAGCCTAGCCGGGCCTCTTTTCACTCTATGTTTCTCGCATAGAGTCAATGGCTGGGGCCCTTACATGCATCTGGGAAGGAGGTCTTACCCAGTTTCCTATTCTTTCAGGGGGAAAAGACCCTGCGGAGACCACACCTGCCCATAGAGGGGGAGGTAAGAGTGGTGACATACACCACGTGGGCTTTTGGGTCACATGTGGGAAGTGGTGCGGTGGTAGATCCCGCCTCTTCAGAGGGAGGAGTTGCTACAGACACAGCGAACGGGGGGCAGTAGGAACTGCCCAAGGGAGACGCGGGTCCGCTTGCAAGGGGACCGTACCACAGAAAATACACACAGGGGGGAAGTCCACGTAGGAGCCCTGACCTGTAGATTTGAGTACCCGTTGTGGATTAGGTCGGCGAATTCCTCCGCTGAATTGCGGACCCAGAGGGCTAGGGAGGAGTCATCCAGGGAGCCGAGTGAGTGGGATCAACTGGGAGAAAAAGTGCACAGTTTTACCTCAACCGAGGGAAAGGGCGCTTAGGTGCAAGCAATCCACCCGGTCAGTCCGTCAGTGTGTTACAGAGTTCTACTGGCTCGGACCTGAGAAAACATGGGCCGAAACTGACTCTACACTGAGATTGTAAAATCTTGCAAAGGTAATAGGTGTTGCCCAACCCACTGCTCTGCATATGTCTGCCAGGGAGGTGCCTCTGGCCAGTGCCCATGAGGACGCAACACTCCTTGTTGAGTGCGCTCGGACCCGCGGGGGGGGGCACGGCATGGATGCGATAGGCCAATGATATTGCGTCCACCACCCAGTGGGAAAGCCTCTGTTTGGAGACAGCTTTCCCTTTCCGCTGTCCACTAAAGCAGACAAAGAGCTGCTCAGAATGTCTAAAGCTCTGCGTGTGGTCCAAGTAGGTACGCAAAGCACATACCGGACACAGCAACAAAGGGGCTGGGTCTGCCTCCTCCCGGGGTAGCACTTGCAGGTTCACTACCTGGTCTCTGAAGGGCATGGTAGGAACCTTGGACACGTAGCCCGGCCGTGGTCTTAGGATCACATGGACCGAACTCCAGGCAAGTGTCGCTGACAGAGAATGCTTGCAGGTCCCCGAACCTCTTGATGGATGCGAGCGCGATCAGCAGGGTCTTTAGGGAGAGGGTCCTGAGTCCAACTGATTCTAATGGCTCGAAGGGGGATCTCTGAAGGCCCGAGAGGACCACTGAGAGATCCCAGGAGGGGAACAGGCTTGGCCGGGAGGGATATAACCTCCGGGCACCTCTTAGGAACCAGACGTGGAGGTTCCAGAGGTCTGGGTGCGGATGTCAGAGTGTGCCTCGTCCCTGAGAAAGAAGGTCTTTCCTCAGGGGAATTTGCCAGGGAGGGGCTGTCGCGAGGAGTACGAGGTCTGAGAACCAAGCCCGGGTGGGCCAATAGGGAGCCACTAGAGTGACTTGTTCCTCATCCTCCCTGACCTTGCACAGCACCTGTTCAAGAAGGCTAACTGGGGGAAATGCGTACTTGCGCAGCCCCGTGGGCCAGCTGTGTGCCAGTGTGTCTGCCCCGAGAGGAGCCTCTCTTTGGGCATACCAGATTGGGAGGTCTCTTGGGAGGCGAACAGGTCTACCTGAGCCTTGCCGAACCGTTCCCAAATCAGCTGGACCAACTGAGGGTGAAGCCTCCACTCTCCACTGGACAAGCATTGTCATGATAACACGTCCGCCACCACATTGAGGTTGCCAGGGATGTGAGTGGCACGCAGCGACTTGAGTCTAGTATATAGTCAACAACTCTAGGCAGTTGATGTGCTGGCACAGCGCGGCCCCTTTCCAACGGCCCGCAGCTGTGTGCCCGTTGCACACGGTGCCCCAACCCAATTTAGAGGTGTCGTCGTGACCAGGACGCGTCGGGACACATGCTGCAAGGGGACTCCTGCCCGCAGAAAGCAGAGGTCTGTCCAGGGTTTGAATGTTTGGCGGCATGTGGGGGTGACCATCACACGGTGCGTGCCGCGCCATGCTCGTCTCAGGACTCGAGTCTGGAGCCAGTGCTGAACCGCAGTGCCTGGCCTGAAGCCGGCGAGGCATTTCAGCACTGACTGCGCGTGCTCGTTGGTGAGGCGCGCTGATATTGAGACTGAGTCTAACTCCATGCCGAGAAAAGAGATGCCAAAGGGGAGGACCTTGTACTGATACACCTGGTCGGAGGCCAGTGAGTGCGCTGTGAGGTGGGCGGCCCACAGGGACTTACCCGGCGGGGCCGTACCAGTGAAGCCCGCAAAACGTCTTCAACCACTTCGGCTTCGAACCCGTAGGTAGGAGAGCCGGGAAGGGGGTCGCATGAAGAGGAGCTCCGTCAGAAGAAGGAGAGCTGCGCTCATAAAATGGCCATGGTCATGTTCTCGCAGCGAGAACATGAACCATCCACAAACGCTTCCTCGACATGACATTGGCCCAGACACGTGAGGCAGCGTTCGTGACCATCATAGACGGAGAGGTAACAACCGCATCCAGGAACTGCACAGAGACGGATCTGCATCTTTAAAAAGACGTTCAGCGTCACTGTGCACACTCTTTTAGTTTCAAAGCGCTGTCGAAGAGCCCAGGGGTGCAGTCAGCAGCAGAGTACAGAGTGGAGAGAGACGGCTGGAAAGCGCCTTAGATCCAACAGCAACTCTCTGAGAGGGAAGGTAAATGAATGAGCAGACGACTTCAGCTTGCTGTAGTGCGACCGCTCGTCTCCGAAGAAAATATCTGAATGAACTTGCCTGCTGGCCTCCCTTTTATACCCGTATGTTGGGGGAGTGGCGTGCAAATTCAACTCGCCAATTCTCATTGGCCTTTTCTCAAAGATCTGAAGGTGTTTCGGTCTCTCAAGTTCGACCCCTAGTGTCAATTCATCAACACAACGTCGAGTGAGTGATAGAAGGGGAACAAAATAAATGCACAGACTAGCGGAAGCGAGTAGGACGATGTCTGGACATGGCCATGCCAGCTTTCATTCCACTGCAATGCTGTGATCAACCTTCATGCTTGATGCTTAATAGTGATGCCTGGCTTTACAAAAAGTACTAAAAATAATATGTCTCCATATACACTCACATAAATATAATATGATCTTTCTTTCTGAGATTATAAAGACCCCATTATGGCATCATAGCGATGCCATGATGACATCATAAAGACTTCACTATGTCATCTTAGAAGCCTCCTTATGACATCATAAAGACCTTATTATGACATCATAAAGGCACCATTATGGCACCCTAGATCTACAATTATGACATCATAGATGCCCCATTATGACATCAGAAAGGTTCCATAATTACATAATTGAAACCCAATTATGACATCGTAAAGACCTCCTTATGAAATCAAAGAGCCGCCACTTTTATATTTCTGTCTCCATTCTAGGCAAATAATAGTTTTATATCTGTTTTGTGTACATTGGGAATGATAACTTAATTTCCAAAAATTATGGAAGTTGAGGTTGGCCCCAATTTGAGCTTAAATCTGAATCTTGCCTGGAAAGTCACAGATTTGCTGTGCTCGTTGACTCTCCTGAATCGGCAAGTAAGTTTAACTGTTCACATTTATTTTAACTTGTTTTAAAAATTAAACATTCTTTTTTCTTTTTGAAGTTAAAGTAAATAGCCTTGCAGTGTGTTAAATACATTTTTAACAGACAATTATTCCATGTGTGTCAATTAAGATGAGGCCATAGAAACTGCATGTATAATAATAAATATACAAGAATTAGAATAAAAGTTGTTCAAAATACTTATAGAAGAAGTATAGCATGTCACACTGCAGGTCACAGCTGATGTTTGATGTGTCATGTCACCTATCCATCAACTTTTTACTGGATTTCCTTTTAACACTGCTTAGTTTCGAAGAGTTATGTTTACCTCACAATGCTTGTTGACTGTCCGTCTCATGTCTGAATTGTGGCTTGTACTATTTCAAATATTTCTCTAAATCACACACAGCTTGTCTTGTGGGAACACCAAAGTATTTTAATGCTGCAAAACAAATCTAACATCTCAGGGAGCAAAACAAGAAGAGATGTTTATAAATGATTTGAGGGCTGTATTTCTTGGCATATATATTAAATCAAAAAGTCTAAGCAGATTCAGAGTAAACGGAACCATATGGGCCTACAATTGTGCAAAAATCTTTTGAATTAATGCCTTTGCTGATAGTGAGGGCATATCTGGTTCAGATGTCCAAAATCTTTATTCTGTTTGACACATTTCTATTTTTCTTTGGTTTACATAGTTCAGGCATTCCCTATATCGATACAAATCTGAGATATATTCCACAAAGACATTCATAAAACATCCTCTTTTTGCTTGATATTCTGTCACTTCATTTTAATTTAAAATGTCCTTGATGAAGTCAGACAGAACAGCATATATTTATCTTTTACAGCTGCAGTGAAGCTGGACAGACCCCCCATCACACTACAAACACAATTTTTCCTAAACTCCCCAAACATTTTCCCTAATCTCATTTCCTCATATTGAGGGCCGTGCAACAAAGACATCAAATGAAAAAGCAGGCTTCGGTTAAAAGTGGATTTTTCCTACTTCTGGCGACATGTGCTTCAGCACATTGCCAGAAAGGATGTATTTTTTTCTTCTTTGGGAATTTGTTTACCAGATTTTGGGTTTTCCCTTTTTGTAATTTTGTGGGCATCCTTTTATATCATCTGGTCAGATCAGACTAATTTCTGTATAAGTGCTCTCAGTCAATTATGAGCATGACATAAAAGATCAAGGGATGTTGCCTAAACCAAGAATAACCAAATTAGCGGTAATTTACTTCCAGAAAACACACCACTTTGGGTGATCAGGACAGTAGTTGTTATGATGTTCTTTAAAAAAACATGTGAGCTATCAGCATTTCTGCCATCCCAGATATGATATGATTACATTTGTCTTTTCCACCATTTCAGAAGTGTTGACTTTACTTGAGGCCAGTGTTTATACGGATATTGCTGGAATTGGGTCATTCTTGGATGGGGCGGAGGTTTCTAATCCCAATCACACACTCGGTTAGATATCCATGACCTTAGTTATTAAATTATTCTTCATGTTACAGTATCTTAAATAACACTGAGCTCTTTTAATAAATGTGATCATGCCTTTGACCTGATAAAAACGTATTGGGTTTTCCAAAACTTTAACTTGTCATGAAAAACTACATTCCAGGGTGCATCACTGGAAAAACATCAAAATAGACTCTACCTACAGAGAGTTTTCCTTGAAGAATACTGTGGCTGCACAAATGCTGTAAATATGTTTCATAAAAATCTTTCCTTTGTTGTGATTGTGGCTTTGTTAGTTTTATCAGGGTTTTTAATTGTCTTAAAGCAATAATATACAAAAAAATGAAAAATCTGTCATCACTTACTCCCACCCACATTCTGATCTGGACCCATATATATATATATATTATAGAGAGCATTTTTAAAATGTTAAAACTCTGAATATGCCCCAGAGTGCAAGATGATGTCATCAACATTTTGGTCTGTTTTCTTAGAGTAGTCTGTACATTTTAAATGTGTATATTTGTTAAAAGCACATTTTGTTAACTTATAGTAAGTAAACTAACATATAGATGGCCTCAAAACTAACAGACATAGACTAAAAGACACAAAACTATTTTAATTTCATGAGCTCTTTAAACCCAAAAAGGGCAAGCATCTAAACGGTACCTCTGAAAATGTATTAATTGCGGTTTTTCAATACATTAGGGCCCACATAATACATTTCCATGTTTTATTTGTAAAATATCACTTTTATTTTCAAATGTATAGCTTGTAGAAATCATGGAAATAGCATTGAAAAGATAAGAGCATTTGTCTCGAGGTCAGCTGCCTTCTCAAAAAATGCTGCCTTTTACATTTAGATAAAGATTGTGAGTTGAAGCCAGACTTTATTTACAAAGTCACATGTCCTTAGTAGTTGCAGGGACCTCCTTTAAAATATTTTTCAAAATAAATTGACCGACTCACTCATTGTTCCTCTTCCCAGATTCTTAAATGTTTGTATCCCTCACGATACAAAAACCTTTATAGGGTTAAGATAATGTGAAAAAACGTCTGTTACTTTAACATCTGTTTATCAGGACTTATTAAGTCTTTATTACTTGACAAGCGAAGTCTTGATGGTATAAAACAGTACAGCAGAGAGAATAATCTAAGAACAGCCATTTTACTAATATCCTGTTCACAAAACTAGACAGGAAAAAAATTTAAATATTTCTTGAATGCTGAAATCTCCCTGTCAATGTCCATGTGAGTTTACAAGGATGACAACACTAGGCTACACCTTTGTGAAGTTTTTTGGATCTCCTCAAGTATATGTTTAGTAATTTGATCTCTTAAACAGAGACAAAACCTCAATTTATCCTGAGTGAAAAGACTATATTTCTGGCCTTTAAGCAGGATGATTTATGACGAGTACAGGAAACCTTGAAGTGTTTGCAACAAAGACACAAACCAGGTCCCTCATGTGAGCTCCTACCTTTATTGTTGCCAAAAGATGCATAACAATGTGGGTAGAGGACAATGGAGCTTTCAGTTGGCCAACACCACCAGCACATCTTCAAACAGCTAGAAATGCAACAAGAAAAATTTAACTAGATCTCATTAAAGGGATATTTAACAAACTTCGGACAGGAGGGGGAGATGGACACAGGTTTCTTCTATGCAGAGGTAAGGCTTTTAATTAATAAAGTCCAGCACACACAGCTTCTAAATATCACAACAGCTTTTCAGTGTTACAGAACTCATCAGCTTTACAACGAGACTCTTGTCCCTGACTCTCTCTCTCTCTCTCTCTCTTCTGGCTGCTGGCATATACCACTCTCCCCAAGCTCACTGCTATTAGAAACAGGTGTATGCACCCTTACCACTTTCCCTCTCTCCAGATGGACGCTCAACCATGCCCCTGCTGCCACAGGATACCACCCAAAATAAAAAATTCTGTCATCATTTACTCACCTTCATGTTGTTCCAAATATACAATATGTGACTTTTCTTCCATGGAAAACAAAAGGAGATGTTAGACAGAATGTTAGAGACTTAGAGCTTCAGTCACCATTCACATACATTGTATGGCAAAAAGATGCTGTGAATGATGACTGAGGTGTTAACATTCTGCCTAACATCTCCTTTAGGGTTCAAGTGATGGAAGAAAGTAACACAGCTTTGGAACAACATGAGGGTGTGATGACAGAATTAAAAATTTTTGGGGGGAACTGATCCTTTTGAAATGTGCATTTCAAACCGTCCATTCAAGGTAATTAAATGTAATTTAGTTGTGTTATATTTCAAATGCGCTTATATATAGAAATTTTTTTGTTTTCCATTTGTCCCTTTGTGATTATTTAAATAAATTGAAATAATCAAACCACTTCAGTATTTATTTTGTGAAAATTATTTATATGATTTTTTTCCAGTCTCTCAGTTGTGGAATATTTTTTGCCTATATTTTCAGTTGTGCAGTTAGTGTGGTAACCAAGTTGACAAAGGTAAAGAGAATGAGTGGAGACGGGGTGTGGTCGAGCAACGCTCTGTGGAGAATGAGGCCAGGAGAGGGGAGTTGTAAGAATGATCTGTTGAGAATGATTTCTAACAGGTGTTTTGTGTTGCAGTAAGAGCAGGAGAGAGATAAGAGCAGCCAAGAGCCATATATGAACGGAGAAGAGGGACCGGAGTCCTACTGCAACGATGACTGCTCTTTCAGAGAGTGCTTATTTCTGTTTGAATATTAGAACACTGAATTTGAGTTTTGTGTTGTGTGTAAGCTGAATAGCGCCATGAAATTAAAGACACGTATCTGTGTAAGATGGTCCCTGCTTCCACATTCCCTGAGATTGACAAGGAACTTGTCACAGTGGTGCTGAAGCCTGGGATTTTGAGGAGGACAACGCTGTCATGGAATCCTCGCTGCTGGTTGAAGTGATCAAGACCCTCGCTGTTATCCAACAATCCCAACATCAGGCCATCCTGGACCTGCGCACTAGTGGTTCCAGGTGCTCCTTCAGGCCCAAGCAGAGGACCGGTGTTATGGAGCTTGGTATACCTCATGAAATGCTCATCAAGATGGGCATGCAGGATGATTCAGAGGCATTTTTGAGCTTTTCGAACAGACAGCAGAAGCCTGGGAATGGCCTAACAACCAGTGAGCGGTTCTGCCACTGTTGTCCGGGGAAGCCCAACTCGTGGCACAACAGCTTCCAGTGGCAAACTTCCTTGAGTACGAGGACTTAAAACGAGCCATCTTGCAATGGGTAGACCGTAGCCCAGTACAGCACCACCAGCATTTCCACTTGCTAACGCTTGGCGAGCTTGTTCGTGTTTGTCCAACAGCTCCGTGACTCCTGCCGGAGGTGTCTGCCGGCAGCAGAATACGACGCCATGCCCGTGGTCAATCTGGTGGTACTGGATTTAGAGTTTATCTTCCGATTATCGGCATTTGCGGGGATGTTCGCAGGTGTTGTGCAACATGCCGCAAATGACAGCTGGTGAATCCACCAGCCACCCCAAAAGCGCCATTGCACCCTCTTCTGTTAATCAAGGTCCCCTTTGAGGAAATTGGCATGAACCTCTTCAGGCCATTGGAATGGACTGCACAAGGGCATCGCTTTGTATTGGTTCTGGAGCGGTGCCTCTGCACAACATCTCGGCACAGAGTGTTCTGGAGGTACTCATCAAAATTATCTCCCAAGTGGCGATTCCACGCTGATAAAGGCACCACTTTTATTTCACGCTCCCTTCGCAAACTATACAAATTATTGGGAATCAAACTGAATTCTGAGATCGCTGAAGTGGGCGTTACTAATGGCCAACCCGAAGAAGTGCGCAATTGGGCAGATGGAAGTACGGTATCAAGGCTTCCTTTTGGGTCATGGGCCGGTGCGGCCCACCCGAGACCAAAAAGGAGGTGAGACAGTTCTTGGGGCTGGCTGGCTATTATCGTAGGTTTGTACCTAATTATTCGGATGTCACCAGCCCACTGACTGATCTCACTAAAAAGGGAGCACCAGACCTGGTCCAATGGTGTCAACAAGCTTTGATGTGAGTGACAGCTGCACTCTGTGGCAGACCGTTCTTCCACTCCCCTGACTTCTCTCTCCCTTTTATTTTGCAGACGGATGCATCGAACAAGAGGTTGGGAGCAGTGCTGTCCCAGATGATGGAGGAGCGCCCTGTGTTGTACATTAGCCGGAAGCTCTCGGTGAGAGACAGTAGGTAAAGCATAATAGAAAAAGAATGTTTGGCCATCAAGTGGGCGGTCCTCACCCTCCGATAATATATGTTGGCTTGGGCTTTCACCCTCTGTTAGGACCACACCCCGCTCCAGTGGCTCCATCACATGAAGGAGGCCAACGCACGGATCACCCGTTGGTATCTGCCACTTCAGCCTTTTAAAGTCAAGATGGTCCACAGGCTTTCGTGGAGTTCCTCTCTAGAAATGTGGTGGGGGGGGTGTGGTGGAGTGACGCTCCGTGAAGAGCGAGGCCTGGAGAGGGAAGCGGTAGGAATTAGGGAGAGAGATAAGAGCAGCCCATAGCCGCAGATGAACGGAGCTGACAGCACTTTCAGAGAGTGCTACTTTGTTAGATTATTAGAACTCAGAATTTTGTTGTGTTGTGTATAAGCTGAAAAGCCTATAAAAGACACTGAATTCTGTAAGCTGATTCCCTCTTCCTCATTCCCATTGATTGACAAGGAACTTATCAGAGCATGCTTGATGTGGGAAGAAAGAATAAAAAAATTGTGTGTCTTTAAAGCACATCATTTCCTATCAAGCTGCAGTTTTTTCAAATGATGTAACGTGTGAAAGTGTATGTGTTTAGGATACATAAAATGCCAGCTATTAAATTAGTTTAAGCAAGAAAAAGAAGAAAAGAGTTTTATTTCAGTAGTGTTAAAATTACATTACCACAGAATGATTTTAAACACTACATTATTTCAGATGTGGTGGAAATTATATTGTAGCGGACAAAAATTACAGACATCACCTGTGCAGTGTAATCTGACTACAAAATAATTAGTTATTCTATTTATTCCATTTAGTTAATCTTATTACTTTTTAGTAGGGCTGTCAATCGATTACAATTTTTAATCGAATTAGTTACATGGCGTCCCGATTAATTAATCGCGATTAATCGCATATACAAATATTTGCTTAGAAAGCCCCTCATATAACAATAATTCAATATATAATGATGAAATAATTATACATAGTTATCTTTAAATATAAAAAAAATTATATTATATATATAAAATAAACAAATATTCAGATAATTAAAATGCATTACATTCTTGTAGCAGAAGAGTTCATCATTGATAAAACAATATAAAAGTGGCTTTAGAATACAATGTATTGTTTACTACCATATTATTGATCATAAGTCAATCATTGGCACACAGTTCACAGCAATCCATTTCACAAGTGAATTTGTCAATCAGTTGGAGATTAATTATGAGGGCTTGTTTAAGAACCCATCAATTTACACCTGCATCAGTTATTTTTTATTTTTTTTTAGAAACAACCCAGGGGTATACATAGGGTGACCACCCTGGCTATTGCTCTGTTGCAGGTCAGCAGACCTGATTTTGCGGGACAATGCGGGACACGAGGGAGAGATAACTTACTATTATTGTACTAGGTGGATAAATATTGATTTTATATTAGATGTTATTTAGATTCTTATAATTAGATTTTTGCAGTGATGTTAAATGACGGCGCAGTGAACGTCACTCAGTTTGGCATAAGGTCTACGATACAAACAAATTTGAACAACTCAGACCTTCTCAATGTAAATATAATGAAGTGAAAATAATAATCTAAATCGTTAAAAAGCACATTTCCAAATGAGCACATCAATTCCATTATTAAAGAGTAGAAAGATTAAATGCGTTCTTACCGGATTTAGTGCATCTTGAATTAAAAATGTTTTGTCTGATCTGGCTGCTTGGAGTAGGGCCTTCTCATTCATTATGACTGTAGAACTCCTGGCAGGTGTTGGTGTTCACTTTCACCAGGAGTTCACTTTTGATGAGGTCCACAGATGCTCAGTTCCTTGTCTCTGTCCACGCAATGGTCAAATGCTTCAGCAGAGCTGTCCGTGAAACTTCGGTGGCATACCCTGCACTCTCCTTATTTAGGGTCACCTGTAACTGGTTTTAACCATGTATATATTTTCTCCAATTCTTTATTATACGAACAAAGACACTTTTTCTTCTCGGGAGCTCCGGATAGACCAATTTTTCTGTTGCAGTTTTTTTTTTTCCAGTGTTTTCCCGCTCTGGCAAGAAAAAAAGGCTTAATAAGGTGTTTTCTTATTAACTTTTTTTTATAGTGATTTTGTAATTAATGGCCGATGAAATAAAATGATGCCGAAATAATAATAAAGATAAAAAATTATACAGTCAAAATTGAAATGCGGGACACTGCTTATGACTTGCGGGACGCGGAACAAAGCTTCCAATTTCGGGACGTCACCCTACCATACGACCTGCATCAGACATGATTGTGTCGCGTCTCGGGTGTGTTGCGTCATAAAAATAAAATGTTTAGGTCACTGTGTCAAGTTAAATACTCAATCTTTAAACCCATATTGAGATCCCTTAGTTCGCATTTAAGCCCTTACCGTGCGTTCACACCAGAGGCGGCGAGGGTGTCAAAATTCACTCTGGCTGCCCTGCCAACAACGCTATCGAAAATTTGTTGTCGGAACTATTGTTTGGTGGGAACCAAAGTTTACACCAGCGTTTCTCAACGGGGGCGGTACCGCCCCCTAGGGGGCGTTTGGACAGTGTTGGGGGGCGGTGTGAACGAGGCAGCAGAGAGGGGGCTCAGGCACAAATGGGGGCGTTACTCAGAGGTACTCAACAGGCGGCCTGCGCAAAAATGTTTTCAGCTCTTCTCCTTAGCCTATGTCTTCGTCTTGCTCGGATTACTGCTGCCACTTCACCAGGAGGATATGCCAGGAGAGCCGCTTCCTAAGTTACACATGCTTTTAAGAGGCGGAGAATTTTCAGCGCCAAAATAGAGGCGCTTTCACCGGCTTTTTCTGTACATAACGCGGAATACATAATTAGGCGCATAATTAGTGCTCAGGGCTCACACTAATGACCGTAATTAATAAAAAAAAAAGTGGCTGTTTTTGACGTCGTTTTTCTTCGGTTCAGTTCAGGTGGCCGAGCTGTTGTCGTCTTTGTTCGATCATTTGAAATCAAATGACCGTTTGTAGGCTATTCAAATTTGAAGCCTAGTATATATTGCCTAATTGAGTGCTGTGAACGACCGCTGCTTTTTCATTGGCCATTTAGGTTAGTTACGTTATTGTTCACGTGATTAGTTCATCTTAAAAAAATGTGTGTGTGAGCCTGAATTTGTTTGAATTTCTAAATACATTTGCAATACCTTTCAAACAATCCATGTGTTTTTGCATTTTTTTCCAAACACAATATTACTCAACTTGAGGCTTTTACATGTAGTTTAAATACAATAATAAACTTCTGTTTCAGTTTTTTTTTTTTTTACCAAAACTCATTTTTTTTGGGGGGTTGGGGCGTTAAGAGGATCATGAAGAGGTCAGGGGGGCGTTTGTTCAAAAAAGGTTGAGAACCACTGGTTTACACGGTTGTGTTCTCTAGACTTCGCTAGAGCAGAGCATTTCTATATTCCAATAGGTTGCCGCCGAACCGCGTCAAAGCTCATTACCATATTGTTGGCTGCACTTTAACTTTCCTCTGACGCCCACACCGCCCAAGACTCGCCGCACCGCTTCTCGCCGCCGAGAGACACTGGCTGTCATAGAAAATGAATGACTTCCAGTCGATTTGACGCTCTCGCCGCCTCTGGTGTTAACCCACGGTAGTAACGCATATCTGTGTTGTTTTCTTCACTGTATAAACTGTGTGTTGCTCACACAGCTGAAATTTCACTTACTGCCCTCTGGAGTATATAGGTGGTACTGCGTTTAATTGGTTAAAAAATTTTAACGCGTTATTTTTTGTATAATTAATCGCGCGTTTTTAATGCGTTAACTCCACAGCCCTACTTTTTAGTCAAAAAGTAGTTTAAAGCTGGCACCACACTAGCACACTCAAAACAACTTGCTTTGGCCGAGGATATCACATATGCAGAATATTTTGACAAGATCTCGCTTTCTTCAGTTGGAGGTATGACACACATGTAGATTTAAAAATGTTGGAGGGGTGACACACATACTGTACCTATTCACCGTAACTCTCTCTCTAATCACGGTCACGTGGAGCTCACGGAAAACGCAACATGAGTACTGTGTGAACATAAGCAATTGTAAAAGAGTGATTTAGGAAGCGATTCATTGTGAAACTGTGTGATTGTGTATTTATCCCCTCAAGGCTTTCAGTAGAACAGGAATGTCCATATGCAGCATTCAGTGAATCAAGAAATTATGTTCAATCAAAACAGACTGTTGTGCTTTCTGATTTCATTAGTCATTTTTGTAGGGAAAAACACAGGTAAAAAAAACACTTGGTGATAGAATCACTATGGATTACAATCAGCATTTGTGATGATATGCAACTGAGATCTCCTTGACGTCTTGCAAATTGTTCAGTAAACGAAGAAGCTCATTGGTCACTTGAAGAAAACACAAGAGCTCACCCTGGCAACTGAGTGATTTTTTTCTAACATGTTGGATCCTTTTTTCCATTGCTGGAACAATAAATTCACCAGGGAGTCCCTACGGTCAAGTGATTAACACCTCCCGCTGGCAGACATTAATGTGTGTATGGTCTTCTTCCACCTGGCCGGTGATTATGTAAATGAACCTCACACCTGAAAATCACTGAAAAAAAGATTGTATAACTTTACGCCGGCTTTACACAAAACATTTGAAATTCTTGCAATCAGATTACAGTTACTGACTTTCAATTAAGGATATTATTTTCAGGTGCATTAATTGGATTACACATAGGCAAGATAAAAAACATTTCTGAAAGCGCATGATCTCCAACCCCTCAGACATCACTGTCTTAAAAAAAAAAAAAAGTAATTCATCTGTAATGGTTCTCATAAACATGGGCTTGGGATTACTTTAGCAAACCTTTGTTAGTCAACACCTCTCGCCTCTGCATCCACTGATGCAAGTTATGACTTTACTATGCAAAGCAGAAGCCCTACATCAACACGGTCAGGAAGCACTGCCAACTTCTCTGGGCTCAGTCTAATCTTAGATGGAAAGTAGAGCAGTGGAACCGTTCTGTATTTTTGAAATAATAACAATATAATGAGAATATTTTGCAAAACATAGAGCTGCCTAATTAGTCATTGTAAGTTAGAAACAAGTAAATTACTTGCATGCGACAATAAACATGGAGGCAATACAGTACAAGCATTTTTTTTTTATTCTTTAAGCAGAAAAACAAAAACTGTTCTGTGAAAAGTATTTTAGAAAGTAACTTAAAAGTAAAGAAATTATTAATGTAATTACTTTTTTGAAGAAGTAAAGTCAATTAATCTGATTACCATTTTAGAGAAGTCAATCAGGGGTGAATTAATGAATGGGCTTAGCCAAAAGTCCCATGGAGGCCCCATTCGTGGCCTTCGCACCCTATTCCCTTTGAAGTTCATTTGTGGAGTGCATGTAAACATGTTCAGAAGGAGATGCTGATATAAACACGAAGACGGTATGCAACAACGAAAGTCATCTGTCTAGCTCATGGAATAAGTGTTAGACAGAAACCTGGAGGAGAGTAGAGCCCGGGGTTCCGCAGTATCTTAATGCACCCCTGAAATTGTAATTTGAAGTGGATTACTATCTTTGAATAATTTACCTAACACTGCTCCTGTGATACTTGCTGGGCATAGCTGGGCATTGATAGTAAATTAGTGAGTGTAAAAAGTGTGTTTTAAGAGAATTTTTTTCTTGTAAAAGTCAACAGGGCAAAGGCACAATATGGGCTTTTATGTCTGTAGTGCCCAAGAAATCCCCAGTTACAAATGTGAGTAGGTTGCCAATAAGCTACCTCAACCTCAGTGACTGAAGAGAAAAGAGTAAAGGAGAATGGGTGGCAATACTTAAAGTCTTAAATAACAGACAGTGAGCTACAATGGGTTAATAGGTAGTTTCCATATGTTTACAAGCAGGCGGCTGTCCACGATAACCTCTTGATAACCCAGACGTATCCCCCACTACTCTCACTTAACACACCCTGCATGTGCCAACAAAAAGCATTTCCAACAGATACGTGTTACAACCCCAATTCCGAAAAAGTTGGGACAGTATGAAAAATGCTAATAAAAACAAACAGGATTGATTTATAAATTATATTCACTCATTGCTATATTGAAAGCACTACATTTACACATTATATGTTGTTTTCCCTTGTGAATTGCATTGGATGTTTATGTACGGTAATTCGGTAATCAGATGAGTACAACATGCTCCAAAAATGTTGAGGCAAGGGCATTTTAAGACTAATAACCATTTGATGAGTTGAAATAACAAGGCAATCTGAAAGAGGAAATGTGTAACAGGTGAGGCAATCATGTCATAGTATGTAGGGAGCCTCCATAATTAGCCTAGTCCTTCAAGAGCTAGGATCATACGAGACTTGTCAATTTGCCAACATATGCTTCAGCAAATAATCCAGCACTTTGAGAACAATGTTTCCCAAAGACAAATTGGAAGGATTTGGGGCATTTCACACTCTACAGTGCACACTATAATTACAAGATTCAAGGAATCTGGTCAAATCTCGGAGCATAAAGGGCAAGACGAAAACCATTTCTGAATGTGCGTTATCTTCGATCCCTCAGACATCACTGTTTTAAAAAACATCATTCATCTGTAATGGATATCATGAACATGGGTTTGGGATTACTTTAGTAAACCTTTGATAGTCAGCACCATTCGCCACTGCATCCACAGATACAAGTTAAGATTTTACTATGCAAAGCAGAAGCCCTACATTAACACTGTCCAGAAGCGCTGCCAATTTCTCTGTGCTCAGTCTCATCTTAGATTTAAAGTAGAGCAATGGAGTGTTTTTTGGTCTGAAGAGTCCGCATTTCAAAAAGTTTTTGAAAAACAAAGCCATCATGTTATCTGTGCCAAAGAGGAAAAGGGCCATCCAAGCTGTTATTAGCATCAGGTCTAAAAGCCAGTGTCTGTATGGGTATGTCAGTGCCCATTGCATGGGTAACTCGCACATCTGTGAGAACACCATGAATGTACAAATTTTGGAGCAAAATATACTGCCATCCAGCACAGTTTTTTCCAAGGATGTCCCTGCATTTTCCAGCAGGACAACTTCAAACCACATACTGGTCGGATTACAAGTGCATGGCTGTGTGAGCAGAGAGTGTGGGTGTCTGATTGGCTTGCCTGCAGCCCTGACCTGTCTCCAATTGAGAATATGTGGTGCATTATGAAGCACACCATACTGTATATTTTCAAAAACAATGAAATTCACAAGCAAAAAACAATATAATGTGTAGTTGTACTTTTTTGGAATTGGGGTTGTTTTATTCTGAAAGAATTCAGCCAAAAGTTACCTCTCCCTCTCCGTTGTTTGGCTATTGCATATTTGAGTCAATGATTCACAAAGGTGAACATAAGATACATACTACACTGTTTGCTTCAATGCCAGGTTGTTACACCAAAACATATAAATCATGTAATCTTTGGCTGGTACTAATACAATTATTGATTTTTCATGTCTTTTCAAACACACTTTTTGTTTCTCACTTATCAGCGTTTGTGTCAATATTCTCCCAAAATGTAATACTTGAAAAAGTTTCACTTACAAAATTACTCACCACAAACTTCTTGATTTGTATAACGGAATACCACATTACACTCTATATTTTCCAACCATTAAACAATGTTGAACGTCCTATAACATTAATCTGGGCCAGGGGTTGCTAATTCTGAATATTAGAAGAACCCAGCTGATAACTTTTATATTTGATACAGAAGTCTTTTATTGTTATTTTTGTCATAATGACCAGCTGACTGTACATTATCCCACTTATTACAAGGCGATTTACCAAATGAATAAATACATGGACATGAAATATTGATTATTATGTGAGAAGAAAGAGGTCATTAAATGATGCAAGAGACATTAAACTAGCAGAGCTATTTAGGAAAATGTTTGCTTTGGTCAAATGTCAATTATACAGCCTACAAACAGATTTCACCATTATTAACCAATCAGAAAAAGTATTACAGAGAGCTGAGTAACAAAACTTATAATAAATACAAGGCAAAATCAGTTCAAATGTAAATTGAGGACCTATGGTACTCTCTCTCTTTACATTTTAAGATGATCTGAATGAATGAAAACCCTCATGGCCACATTCTTTTCCATTATTTTACTTGATGTAAGGCTCTTGGATTTCAAGGTACAATTTGGGCGGGTTTGGCCTCAGGCTCATGCGACATCTGCAATGTTTCATTCTTCAAGATGGAAGCAAGAAAGGAAGGCTAAAGATGCAGACATGTGACAGAGCACACACTCTCCCAAAGGAAAGATAAGACGATGGCTCTGGGACAGTGCGCAGGAGGGAGTCCTGTGCTTTGACGGAAAGCTGTTTTGTAAATGGATCTGCTCTTATCAAGCGTGAAGAATTTCAGAGCCACCTTTGTTTCACTACAGTTGGCTTATGCTCAGACTCTACTGACCCAACCGTGTGCACTGGAAATCAAATTAAAGGCCATAAAGCATGAGATGACATGCTTTTCAGCAAAATGCAATTATGTTTATTGATCATGCATTACTAAGATTTTAAAAGACATTTTAAATTAAGACATTAATAATTGTTATTTTGTGGTTATTCTTCAAAAACACACTAAAAAGTATCCTTCAGTAAAGCTTCATTGAATTATATATATATATATATATATATATATATAAGAAAAGTAGAACAAAATCAAATGGGGAAAGGATTCTTTTATTTTACAGAATGAGTGTCATTAATTGCCTACATACAACAGACTTTAAAAAAGCAAATCAAGAATGTGAAGCAGTTAGCCTATATATATATATATAATAGTGTTCTACTATATAATAATATTTTAAATGGGTTCAGTAGCCAATGGTCGGCTCACCTAGTTTGAACTCAACTAGTAGGTAGGAAAGTTCTCTGATGACACCTTGTGGCTAATTCAGATCATTCAGACGTCATCTGCATCAAAAGAACTATCGCAAGCCTAGAATCAGGGTTGAGCGGGTTAGGCCTACTTTAAAAATGTATTCCATTACAGATTACAAAATACATGCTGTAAAATGCTATTTTGTTATTTGCTAAACGTAAGTTCGGGAGGAGCGAGTCCATCTAATCTTTCAATTAACAGCCAGAGTATAAGTAGCTGTTTACCTCTCTTTGGTCAGTTGTTTCCAGCGTTCAGCCCCGCCCACCCGCGACAGAGCCTTGCGACGTCTTTTTACTCTGCATGACTCATTCGTCCTCCTTATCAGATAAGGTTTTTATAAAAATCATTATGTTATTTAACGAAAGATGCCGCAGCAGCTCACTATTTGCATATATCGTGATAATGGTGGCTGCCACTTTAACTGTTATTTTCTACCCTTACTTTCTTCCTTTTAATCATTACTCGCAAGCAGATCCTATTGTGTTGAGGCTGCCTCCGCAAAACGGGCCAATGCAACGCCATATACTAGTGCTACCGCTTAATATGGCCGCTCACTGGTCCTTTCTTCTTCTTCTTCTTCTTCTTCTTCTTCTTCTTCTTCTTTCCAATTTAACGGCGGTTGGCATCCAGCTTTTTGGTGCATTACCGCCCCCTCTGCTCCGGAGTGTGGATCAGATACTATAACTACAAAACATCATTGTCCATTCTCTTTCCTACACTTACATAACCTTAATTCCCTTCAAATAAACACTCACACAAACAACAAACTTTATTTATCAATTAAATCCTATTGAAAACTCCCACTTCCCTTAAAGTCATCAATATTCTATTCTGTGTCCCATTTACTGCTCTTAATAACCCTTTTAATGTAATCTCTTGCACCCCAATCTGCCTCAACTTATTCTTCATCACCTGCCTCTGCATTTCATATCTCCTACACCTCATAATTATGTGCTCCACTGTCTCCTCTTCTTGACATCCCTCACACAACCCTGTCTGGTGCTTCCCTATCATCTTTAGTGTTTTGTTCAGCGAACAGTGTCCCAACCTTAACCTCGTCATCACAGCCTCTTTTCTCCTATTCCCACTTCCCACCCTATCCTCTTTTACATTTCTCTGAATTTGGTACAAGTGCCTCCCTTTCTTCTCTCTATCCCACCTCTCTTGCCACCTTTTATTTATTTTCTCCCAAATTATGCTTTTAACCTCTGCTTTACTAATATTAACCTGCATTTCTACATTCCCTTTTGTTAGCACCCTTTTAGCCAGCCTATCTGCCATCTCATTACCTGTAATACCAACATGTGCTGGAACCCACATAAATTTAACCTGACATCCCATATGACTTAATCTTGTGTTTAATTGAAGTACTTCATACAGGATATCTTGCCGAGCTTTTGAATGGAATGACCTTAAACTTGCCAAGACTGATAAAGAATCAGAGCATATTAAAACCTTTTCCTGTCTTACCTTTTCCACCCATTGCAAAGCACTTAAAATTGCCAACATCTCTACAGAATATACCCCTAAATTATTAGATGTTTTTATACTCATTTATACTTCTTTCCCTGGAATTGCCACCCCAAACCCTGTTTCTTCCGTCTCTGGTTTTTTTGCACCATCCGTATAAATCTACATAAATTCATTATAGTTTCCACCTACTCTGATATTAAATATACTTTTCAGATTAACTTCTTCCTTTCCCTTCCTTTTTTCCTCAAGCACATACCAGTCTACTTCAGGCCATGTCATCTTCCAAGGGGCAATCTCTGGAAAAACTACCGTAGGGCTTATTCTAAGATTAAATACTTCTAACTCTTTTGCTACATTATTTCCAATCCGACCAAAGTTTTCCTTTAACTTTCTTCCATTTTCCCAGCAATCCTGCAATACTGCTTTCGTGGGATGCGAGTCATTATGGCCCTGCAATCCAGCCCAGTAATTTGCCATCAATTGATTCCTTCTTAATTCCAGTGGCAGTTCTCCCATTTCCACTAGTATGGCAGGTACTGAAGACGTTTTAAAAGCACCACAGCAGATTCTTAAAGCCTGATTCTGAATAACCTCCAGCCTCATTAAAAGAGACTTAGCTGCAGACCCAACCACTATACTACCATAATCCAACACTGATCTTATCAGAGCCACATATATACTCTTAAGCGATGACCGACTGGCTCCCCACTCTCTTCCTGTCAAACATCTCATCACATTAATTACTTTTTTGCACTTGTCTTCCATTTTCTTTACATGTTCTGCAAACGTCAACCTTGCATCTAAAATCACTCCCAAAAACTTAATGGAACTTACCCTCTCCAACTCTCTCCCATACATCATTAGCTTAACTTCTTCCTGAATTCTTTTCCTGGTAAAAAGACTGTCTGAGTCTTTTCTATTGAGAACCTAAATCCCCAGTCATAAGCCCATTCTACCACTTTATCAATTGCTTTCTGTACCTTCCTAATTGTGTACTCTATATTCCTTCCTCTTTTCCACATAGCCCCATCATCTGCAAACAATGATGTTCCAATGTCTTCTGAAACATTTGCAAAGACATCATTTATCATTATAATAAATAACAAAGGACTTATCACACTTCCTTGAGGAGTCCCATTCCCAACCTCATATTGACTTGACACTTCTGCCCCTATTCTCACTTGAATTTTCCTACCAAACAGAAAATCTTTTATCCAGTTAAACAAATTCCCACCTATACCTATTTTATCTAACTTGATTAATAGCCCCTCCTTCCACAACATATCATAAGCCTTTTCAATATCAAAGAATACTGCAACTACAGTCTCTTTAATTGCTTGTGCCCTTCTTATTTCAGTCTCTAATCTCACTACTGAATCCATTGTGTTCCTTCCCTTCCTAAAACCACTCTGATAACTTACCAGTAATCCTCTTTTCTCCATTTCATACGACAATCTCTGTTATCATCCTCTCCATTATCTTACACAAGTTAGATGTTAAGGCAATTGGTCTATAACTTATGGGTTTACTTGGATCTTTGCCAGGTTTCCTAATTGGAATCACTACTGCTTCTTTCCATGCAACTGGCAGTTTTCCCTCCTTCCATATCTTGTTAAAAGTTCCAGTAACTTAAATAGTGATCTTTCACCAAGATGTTTTAACATTACATAACACACCTGATCCTTTCCTGGAGAAGTAGGCTTTGCTCTTTTAATCGCTCTAACCAATTCCGCCAGAGAAAAAGGCTCATCAATGACACTACCAGTCTCTTCCTTCCTATTTAACGCATGCATATTTTGATTTAAAGTTACTGACCTTCTCCTTCTCTCTTCTTCTGATAAATTTTCTGAACTGTGTATCTTTGTAAACGACTTTGCCATTATTTCTGCCTTTTCCAGATTGGTGACACCTATCTCCTCCTCTAATGTCAATACTGGGTACTCCCACTGTCTCCTATCTGCACCCATCCTCTTTATCATAGTCCATACCTTACCCACCGGTGTTGACCTTCCAATTTCATCACAAAATTTACTCCAATTTGCCCTCTTTGCCTGCCGAATATTTCTTCTCACTTCTGCCTGCGCTTTTTTATACTGAATTAATGACTGCATATTGTGATCCCTCTTTACTAGTTTAAACGCTTTATTTCTTTTCCTCACTGCCTTTTGACACTCTTCATTCCACCAAGGCACCAATTTCCGATTACCTCTGTTTTTCCCCTTAGGAATAGCTTCTACCGCTGCCATTATGATTGCTGACATAACTTGGTTACTTATCTCCTCTATACTTCCTGCTGTTTCAATCCTAGTCATAATTTCTTCACTCATCCTCTTGAATTGATCCCAGTCTGCTTTCCCAAATATCCACTTTGAGATCCTTTCTTCTACCCTTATTTCTTCCCTCCCACCTACTCTGCATAAAACTGGGTAGTGATCACTACCCAGTGTAGTTGTTTGCCATACCTCCCATCTAGTATTTCCAGCCAACGTGTTAGACACTAATGTTAAGTCTAATGCAGATTCCATTCCTGTTACTAAATTTACCCTAGTTCCCCTTCCATCATTCAGACTGACCAATTCTCTTTCATCCATCAATTCTTCAATTATCTTACCATTTGCATCTGTTTGTCCTCCCCCCCACACAGGGCTATGAGCATTAAAGTCTGCACACCAAATTACTTTTTGTATATCCTGACCTTGAATACTTAATAAATTATCAATCATCAACCTTTTACATGGGTTATAGTAGTTAATAACACTTATCCCCTCCCCTCTTTCCCACACCTCCACCGCTATATATTCCTGCTCATCTCCCATTTCTATTAACCTATAAGTCAATCAAAGCTTTATAAATGTTGCACACCCACCTCCTCCTCCATCAATCCTATCTTTCCTAATCACAGTGTATCTATGAATTACAAAAGCAAGACTTGGTTTCAGCCAAGTGTCCTGTATACACATCACATCTGGTTTCTTTTCCAATTCATTTATGAAATGCTTAAATTCTTGACCATTTGCCATTAAGCTTCTAGCATTCCATTGTAAAAGAATTACCATTAAAATGATTAACCAACCCATAACGCTTCTTGACTTGACTGAATAGTAAGGTTCTCTCTTACTTCTTCCCACGTCAGTCCTACCAGTCCTAAATGATTAACTGCAGCTTTAACTATCAACTGGATTTTTTCATTTTTTGATTTAACTTCTGCAGTGCTATTAACCACCCCTGCTATGAATGTAACTAGATCTCTTTTTCCCACATACATTCTTTCATTGGTTCTTTGATATTGTACTTGTTCTTCCACAACTTCTGGCTCTCTCATTACATCTACCCACTCTTTTGACACTCTTACAGCTTCAGCATAGGATATCCTTTTCTCCACTATTATCTTTTGAATATTAGTCTCCCGTCTCATAATTTCACACCCTCCATATGCCACATTGTGGGCACCTCCACAACTGCAACATTTTGGTGGAATCCCTGTACCACACTTCCCATATTCATGGTCTCCTCCACATCTAGCACACCTTCTCTGCCTATTACAATTCTTTGCTGTGTGCCCAAATCTCTGGCAGTTAAAGCACCTCATCGGCTTTGGTACAAACATCCTGACTGGATAACTCATAAAACCCAAGAATACTTTCTTTGGAACATGTTCTCCTTCAAATTCTACTGACACCGATTCACTATCTCTCATCACTCCTTCCTTTGCTGATTTCAGTCTTTGTACATTAAGTACTTTCCCTCCTTTAATATTCCTTTTTAATTCTTCCATGCTAATACTTATTGGCACCCCCGTTATCACTCCTATGTTTCCACCTCCCATCCGAGTTCCTAACTCTATTTTCCTATCTCTTTAACTTTTAGCGCTTTTTCCATTTGCACTGCATCAGCACATCTCACCAATAAATTGCCATCATTTAGAACCTTTGCATATTCGATATCCCCTATCTTGTTTGCCAGAGTTGATGTTAGCACTAGTGGGCTAACTTTCTTCATACTCCCCTGATTCTTTTCATTAAATCTTATTATGACTACATACTTTTCCTCTCTTTCTTTTTGAACCATAACTTGCCCCTCTACTTCACTGTCTGTATCATTATCTTTCTCATTCCTGACTCTTTTATTCCCTTTGGTTCTTTTGTCACTCATCCGTCCCCTACTTTCTTCCCTTTCTTCATCTTCTCCATCATAATCCATATTATTCCAGCCACCTACCTCTGATCCATTCACGGAGCAGTCGTGCTCAACCGCCCTTCCAATTCGATCAGTCGTCCAGCAATCGGACGCCATTTCTGTTTTCACTGGTCCTTTCGTCTTAACTGTCAACAATTTAATCCCACATGCTTGATTGTTTTGTGAGAGGGAGCGCGAGAGACCGCAAAGCGCCGCTAAGATGAAACACCTGTGCTTGGAACCGGATTTAAACAATGCAGATACGTCAATCATGCAAGACGTATATTGTACAGCAGGTGGCGGTCATACAGTGCTTCTAAGGAGCGAATGGCCTCAAGTAAAATAATGATTGCAAGTCCATTTCTCCGTTTCCAGTGCAGAACTAAAGCTCTTATTTCTTGGATAATTGTATACTGTTGTTCACATTGTTTTTAAAGCTGTATTTCCCTGGAAGATCTCTTTACAGCCCTCATTACTCTTAGATAAATTGTATGCTGTTGGTCATATTATAGTTTCTAAATGTCACTAATATTCATTTTAAATATTAATTTTCTCTTCTTTCTGGACATATGTCCCTGAAATGTTGACCATATGATTTCCACTCAAATAAGCATTTGCAGAAATGTTCCCTCTGCAATTGAAGCCCACTCTCCAAATGTGCTGTCCACGTGCCACAACTGCGGCATCTTTCAGGTCATGCAACAACGAAACCACAAAGCAGCGCAAAGGTGCTGTACAGGTGCTGCGACTGTGAAAACTTTCCGGCCGTGCCACTAAATTTCCCACAACACCGGAACCTTGTTTCCTCTTATAAAAGTCTAGGGGCATGACTCATAAATATACCCATCGCAAACCACAATTCAGCAAGGTTCATTACTCCGCGCCACCTGCCTTCAAATGCAGTGTGGGCTCTCGCGTATGGACGCAGCGTGAGCTTCAGCGCATTGGTTGCAGGCCCTCCCATTCGGATCGCAGGGTGGGATTTCATGTCCTTTACTCTGTGGGCTCTCCCATCCGAAATGTTGTATGAGCTCTCCCATTTGAGTGCATATTCACTATGCGCTCAAATACTCATAGGAGCCTTTAGCATTTCCTGTCAGCCTTTGCGTTGGCATTTCTTATGTTCAGTTAAAATGAGCCCAACGCATAATAAATAGACCCTGATATAACCTCAAATAACCTTGTGCTTTCCTTACAGGCTTGTGTAAATGCAATAAAGCCATGTGTGCCTCACTTGATTCTGCCGCAGCAATGACCCATTTGTACGCCACAGTAGTACCTCATTTGATACTGCCTATGCTCCTGCCTATGCTCGATACCGCCACAGCAGTACTCATTTTACTTTTGATACTGCCGTAATGGTGCCCTGACATGACATACCTAATAAAGTTGTTTTCCTAACTAAACTTTTGCATCCCCTACAGGGAATTACAGTTATTTATATTCTCTCCACCGGTGCTTTTCAATGTCTAAATTCCATTCTTTTATAGCAGTGCATCTACAGCAATGGAAACACAGCAGCGCTCCCACAGGAGCACCTTCACTATGCCCTCAAATACTCCATCCACTGCCGCAGCAGTAGTTTAAACTCCACTCCCGCATGAGCTCCCCCACCTCTCCCTTTTTACTAGTCCATCTCCACTGTAACAGCACTGCTTTAACTCTGCTCCTGCAGGAGGCTCACTTTACTGCCGCAGCAGAGTTTACCATGCTTCCTCTAAAGCCCTTTTTCTTTGCTTCACAGCAGCTGTAACAAGCATTACAGCTGCGGTCACCATCTCCTCCTCCTGTTAATTTCAAGCACCATATTTCCCTGTCTCTGGGAAGACCATCGAATGAGGCTACTGCTGCAAGTGAGTTGATCTGAAAGTATATCTATGGCATAACTCCCTATTGTTGTACACCGGTCTTTTTAATCTAAACCTTCCACCTGGATCGGGCCCTTATGTGAGGCTGCCACAGTAGTCTGGCTGATTAGATGCAATATATCAATGTTATTGCCCCATAGCTGCAT
Organism: Xyrauchen texanus; assembly: GCF_025860055.1. Classification (NCBI taxonomy): domain Eukaryota; kingdom Metazoa; phylum Chordata; class Actinopteri; order Cypriniformes; family Catostomidae; genus Xyrauchen; species Xyrauchen texanus. The sequence continues at coordinate 33,380,763 of NC_068295.1, forward strand.
AAATGTCCTTCGTGTAACCCTTCCACCCAGATAGCCCCTTTGCGTGAGGCTGCCTTTGCAAGCTGGCTGCTTCAATGCAGTTTACCAAAATCTAGCTCCAGCAGACCACACTCTTGGACAACTCCACACCCCATCTATGGGTTCAGTACTAAAAGTCATCTCTCCCAGAACACTCCAAACTTACTGGACAGCTTTAAATTCCTTCAAAAACTTCCACAGAGCATACAACTTAGATTACAACCAGGTAAAATACAACAAGATTTGACCCTCCTCTCCATATCCTCTGTCATATCAATTCAGCCATGAACAATCAAAGTCTACCTCAGTGGCGTACATTTTATCTTTAAACTCATCCACTTTTATTACCAAACCCCAGATAGCTCTCCTAATCAAGGGTTTGCGCAAATTGAATCCCACCCATTTGGACACAAGACAACTACTGAGTACATTGACATCTTAACCAAATGCCTTTTGTTACTCTTCGCTCCGGTCTATTTTCCCCCAACAAAACAAGAACCCTAGATGCCAAGTTTAATTTGGCTTTCTTCAGCTTCCTCAGAGTCTCAACTCCCAATCCACCCCACCTTCTCCGAACTTCAATTCTTAAACCATGATACAATCCATTTCAACATCAGAGTAAAACTGCTCAATTGAAACATGGACATTTCAGTTGTCATTTTTTTATCTGCCAACCCCCATTCAGCCATCCCTGACCTTATTTCTACACCAAAGAAACTCTCAAAATCACCTCTCCGCTCGACCCTCTATTTGCTGATGACAAAAACTTCCCCGCGTCTAGACATTAGACATTATCCTCCACTGATCAGGCATTCCTACCAAACATTTATCTTCTCATTCCTTCCGCATAGGGGCCGCGCTACTTCAGCCACCCAGAAAGGAATCTGAACACCAAATTAAAAATGCTCTGTCAGTGGACATTCCACACCTTCGAAACATACAATAGATCCAACCTCAATCACATCAGACAAGAACGCCAAACAATTTAGGCTCGGACCATGCCTCCCTACTATTACGCACCTCGCTGCTAAACTAGCCCTGTCAGTTCGAGTGCGCGTGAGCTACCACGCCTAGCATGGACTCTCCCATTCAAATCACCATGTGGTTCGAATTGCTGAGTGAGCTTACCCATTATTATTATTATTATTATTATTATCTGTCAGGGGCTCTCCCTTTCGAAGTGCAGCGGGAGCCTTCCTGTTTTGCGTAGCATGGACAACAAAATGCTATGCTGCAACATTTCAGTGCCAATGTGTCTGTTGGAGAGTTATCCCTGCCAGGGGATCTGTTACTCCCCCCTAGACACCCAGGAAGATTTAGCGTTGCTTGACAACAGTTTGAGGCAGGATAAAGAGCTCCAGCAACGATTTGTAAGTGTGCCGATTTCGTTTATAACGCCATAGGGTAATCTAAAAAGTAAAATTAAGATCGTACACTGCATATTCTACAGTCTGAATCCACAGCCTGTCACATTTTAAATTTATGAGACGCTTCAGAGAAATGTAATTTGTAACATGTTTTTTTGTATTTTCAGCTTCGGTTTTTGGCAATCAAATGTGGGAGGGACCTAAAGACAACCGTGTGGCGAATGCTTCAGAGTATCTTCTCTAATCACCTTTCCATCAATACAACCTGGACTGGTTTAGGGGATAAAGCATGTTTTAGAGACATATCCTGAAGACCATTGTTCAAAGTAAGTTGGATATTTTTTTTATATTTAAGTAGATGTGTATGACCTTATGCCATTCAAATGGAATGACAGATCTTTATTTTCTATAGGAGCCATCCGGAAGAACCCGGCAACCCAGGATGCCACTGATGAGGCGATCCAGGTTAACGTTACGCGTTACCTGAAAGGAGCATCTGAACATGAAGGTGGAAAAAGGCGCTGCACAGCTGAGAGGGACCCACAGCCGACCCCTTAAACCTAGGCTGACTACTGACACCCCAGCATCACTGACAACTGGAACCCTTTCTTTATCCTGCAGTCAGTAACATCAAGACCCCTAAAAAAAGCCTGCTAAAAGTGTGAGACTACACTCACCCAATCCATACTGTTCACTGTGGAAATTGCTTTTTTTTTTTTTTTCTTCTTTTCTCTCGTGACCCTGCTTTGAGGGCAGCTCCTTGGATGAATATGGGATGGTTTGTCCTTTTATACAGGCGCACGAGGAATCACTGAAGATATGCCAATTTGCACTGCCTCATTCTGGAGGTCGGGGAAAACCGGTGATTCTTAGCCCACTACGCCACGCAGTCCCCAACCTCTCCAGACATTCTGATTGGCTGTGTTCTCTACAGCCAGATTTTCTGCTGTTAATTATATTTATTCCCACTTGTTGTCATGTGTAAGTTGAATGTCAAAATGTATATTATACCTGTTATACTGCACATTCCTTGATACCAAAGATCTCAATTATTTCATATACAATTTGCTGCTTATTTCATTGTTACAGTGCTTAACTATTCTATTTTGAAATATAGCTTGTAAATCCTAGATTATACATATAATACTTGATATTTGCTCATTATCTGGTATCAAATATTCTACTTACCGTGACTTTAGTATTGGCTTATTTCATTCCGTCAGTGCTTAACGATTTGTGTTTGCGATATTGCCATTCTGCCGCTTCTACTGCTGCCGGAGCACCGCCAGCGGCCCGCCGACTTATTGCTATCTGGGGTGATCTTGTTTTAAGGATATATCATATTATATATGTATATTTTTTTATCGAAAACAATACAAAAATTCTCATTCAAATACTTTGTTTTGCAACATTAATATGGATAAAATGTTTTCCAAATAGAGTCTTTTACATCTATAGGGTAACCTAATCAGATTACTTTTGGGTTACTTTCAACCTAGTTCTATCTTATTGTCACATGCATTTGAGGAGGATGATCATTTTACCATAAAAGTACAAAGGAGGAAGAAAATGCATTCCAGTCTTCATTACTTAAAAAAAGAGCTCCTTATGACATTTTAAAGTGCAATAAACATTGCATGAATGAAATAAACACTAAATATAACCGCAATGACAGTGCATGGCCAAAGTATATAATTCAAATCACTGAGACATCAAGTTAATTTTAAGTGCATAAAACAATAACAGCATTACAAACATTAATGACCATAAAATCAACATGAAACAATCATAAAATGAATGAAGATTAATGACCATAAAATCAGGAGAAACGAGGTTGCCCATGTCAGTTTTAATCTAAAAACACTTTTAACCCTTAGTGCTAAACCGATACTCCATCGCTTATTCCAAAGATGAGTTGCATGATATTATCTTTTGAATAGCAAGCATATTGTCACACAAGGAACAATTGTGTCAAGTTTTATTCACTCCACTGCATCGGCAGCAACAACTGCTTTGTTCTATATTGCTGTTCATTTTGCAGTTGAACTAATTGTCTACCCTCTGAGCAGCACCCTTAGAGATGAAATCCACTAGATCCTTTCAAGCAATTAACTTAAATGTGTGAACAGCACACCATTGGTGAGGTAGTATGAAATAAAATATACATGTATACTTGTGTGTATGTGTTTCAGTTTTTATTTCTTTCATTACATTCCCAGTGGGTCAGAAGTTTACATACAATTTGTTAGTATTTGGTAGCATTGCCTTTTAAATTGTTGAACTTGGGTCAAATGTTTTGGGTAGCATCCCACAAGCTTCTCGCAATATATTGCTGGAATTTTGGCCCATTCCTCCAGACAGAACTGGTGTAACAGAGTCAGGTTTGTAGGCTTCCTTGCTCACATACGCTTTTTCTGTTCTGCCCACAAATTTTCTGTCAGATCGAGGTCAGGGCTTTGTGGTGGTCCCTCCAATACCGTGAATATGTTGTCTTAATTCCTTTTGCCACAACTTTGGAGGTATGCTTGGGGTCATTGTCCATTTGGAAGAGCCATTTGCAATAGAGCTTTATCTTCATAGCTGATGTCTTGAGATGTTGCTTCAATATCCACATAAGTTTCCTTCCTCATGATGTCATCCATTTTGTGAAGTGCACCAGTCCCTCCTGCAGCAAAGCACCTTCAAAACATGATGCTGCCACCCCCATGCTTCACGGTTGGGATGGTGTTCTTTGGCTACCTGTTTCCTCCAGCATCTTCACAAGATTCTTTGCTGTTGTTCTGCGATATTTTTGCACTTTTTGCACCAAACTACACATCTCTAGAATACAGAATGCATCTCCTTCCTGAGTGGTATGAGGGCTGCGTGGTCCCATGGTGTTTATACTTTCATACTATTGTTTGTACAGATGAATGTGGTACCTTCAGGCATTTGGAAATTGCTGCCAAGGATGAATCAGACTTGTGGAGGTCCACCATATTTTTTCTGAGGTCTTGGCTGATTTCTTTACATTTTCCCATGATGTCAAGCAAAGAGGCACTGCATTTTAAGCTAGGCCTTAAAATACATCCATAGGTACTCCTCCAATTCAGTACACACTCAAAAAAATGAAAACTGGTAGCCTAGTTGTTGGTCCAAAGAATGTAATTATGTTTAAATTAAATGTTAAATGAATGAAACGCAGTTGTGTTGCTTCTGCAGTACCGCACTTTGGTCAGCATGTGGCGCTATATCTGCACATGCGCAGATGGAAAGCACATCCAACGATCAACTTTGATCCTTCAGCTCACTCAAAGTCCCTCATCGCCATTTTGTGCAGTCAAATGCAACATTTCACAATCAACGTTTTGTCTTTGTGGACACAGAGGTGAAGTATTTTACTTTTTATGCATTTATATAGGTTAGAGGCTGTCAGTAGTAGATTGTTTATCGCGGATATCGTGTTCTCTTACGAGAGGTTCTCTCGTATTGCGTAAGCTAGCTTACGCTACGGGAAAGATTCATCTATTCTGAGATATTGAAGCCAAAAAATTATCCTTAATTTTTGTATCCATTGTCAACGCAGTGCGGCAGCTGCAGACCTTGAGCGGGCTAGCTAGCGAGCTCATAGGTTGCTCTGTGGCAACTGCTGCAGCCTATAGACGAGCTTGGGCGAACTCGCATCCAATGAGAGGCGTCCGCGCGCTCACTGCATCAAAGCCCGCCAAAATGGGCATGACTAGAGTGCATATAAGCGTAGTTCGTAGGCTGGAACCCTGATTTTCATCTCTTCAGCGAAGCTCTTCGCATCGCTGACCTGGAAGCCGCGTCGCCGTTCGAGGGGCATCAAGCAAGCGTGGACAGTGCTAGAAGAAGCCGGCCATCTCAGCCACCTTCAGCCATCCTGCGAGCTACGCCATCCGACGACGTATCCTTTTATTCGGCAAGCTAGTTCTCACGAACTATTCACAAAAGAGTACGAGCGTCTTTTTCAAGATGCCTCGCTACACTTGCGCCTCATGTCGCGCCCTTCTCAGCACAGGAGACCGCCACATCTTCTGCGTTCTCTGCCTGGAACTGGGGTACGCAGCGCTCGCCCTCACTGAGGGCGGATGCGATTTCTGCGAGGAAAGCGCTCAAAGCAGAAACCGCCGCGCAGGAAGAAGCGCCGCTCACAAAGGCTGCCGGAAACTGTGGTTGAAGCGACTGCCTCGCCGGAGCCTCTCCCTCGAGCATCGTTTTCACCCTCCCCGCCCCCCCGGGACGCGCAGTTGCCGCCGAGCGGCCGCACTGCTGCCATCTCGGATGATGAGGCGGAGGATAAGGGCCGCTGTTCCATCATGGCTTCGGACAGCGAGGAGTGGTCAGGCTCCCAAGCCTCCTCCTCGGCCCAGGAATCCAGCAGGACCCGTGCCAGAGTCGAAGGGGAGTTAACACGCCTCCTCACACAGGCCGTCGACCGCCTCGGGCAGGCACCCAACAGACTCAACGGCTGCTTTCTTCAAAGCTATCGCCGCTCTACACCCGCGGCCCGGGCCGCTCCCTTCCTGCCGGAATTACATACGGAGCTTGCAAAGTCGTGAAACGCTCCTTTTTCAGCCAGGACCCGTTCCCACGTCTCCACCTCTCTCGCGTCGGTGGACGGCGCCACTGAGAGAGGCTACTCCTCCATCCCCCCGGTCGAGGACTCGGTAGCAGCACACCTTTGTCCGCCCTCCGCGAGATGGCGTTCCAAGCCTGTGCTCCCGTCTAAGGCCTGCAGAGTGACTTCCGCCTATGTTGGCCGCGCCTATTCCGCCGCCGGCCAAGCCGCATCTGCTCTGCACTCAATGGCCGTTTTACAGATCCTACAAGCAGACCTTCTTCGGAGTGGGATGAGAAAGGCAGGCACCCAGAGGCTGTTACTGATCTACGGCGCGACAGACCTCGCCCTCGCGCTACCAAAGCTGCAGCCCAAGCTCTAGGGAAGTGCATGGCCTCGCTGACTGTGACCGAGAGACACTTATGGCTAACACTAGCCAACATGGGAGAAGCAGAGCGCTCCACGTTCCTCAACGCACCGCTCTCTCCGACCGGTCTCTTCGGCTCCGCGGTGAGTGGCATTGTTGACCGCTTCTCAGAAGTCCAGAAAGCCACCCAAGCCGTGAACCTCTTCCTGCCGCGTCGCGCTAGCTCCTCTGCAGGCCGCTCACGTGATCAGCCTCCTGCACGAGCCTCTTCTCAGCGCCCAGTTCAACAAACTCAGACTTCTCAGCGTCGACAGGGCGGCCGCCCTCGATCGCGCTCAGACAGCTGCCGCAGACCGCCGCCCCACCCGCGGGCCTCGATTTAAGGTAACGCTGAAACCAGAGCAACCGAAGTCTTCCTAACATTGTTGAACAAACGACGGCTCAGTCCGCCGCGGCCGGACCACCGTCAAAGCTTTGCCCCTGTCAGTCCCCTTCTCTCAGGCTACTACAGTGGTGAATTTAGCAGCCAACAAGCCGGTGACACTGCCCGCTTGCCTGCACTCAAACGGCGTTTTCACGGCGACCCAAATAAATCTTGTAAAGAGCAAACATGTCTTATGTGTAGAAAAAGTGCCCACAACCCAGTGTTCAGCCCCTACACACAAGCATAACACATCCCGTGCCCCTATCAGAGCACGCTCTCATAAAGCGGTTACGAACCGCTCGAGTGTCAGAGTCAATGAAGGCGCCCACAAATGCGTGCGCGCGCCCATTCTCTGCCCGCTCTGTCACACGACCAGCCCTATGTGTAGAAAATGTGCCCACAATCCAGTGTTCACTTCTGCACACAAGCACTGCATGTCTCGTGTCCCCACCAGAGCACGCTCACATAAAGCGGTTACGAACCGCTCGAGCGTCAGAGTCAATGAAGGCGCCCACGAATGCGTGCGCGCGCCCATTCTCTGCCCGCTCTGTTAGGGCCCTTTCATAGTCAACGCATCGGTACGCGTACGCGTCTGAAACGCTATGCTTCGCTACGCTTCGGCCGCCATTATGCGTCGATGCGTAGCCAAATGTGTCGTCCTAGTTTTTGATACGCGACGCACCGATGCGCGCAATACTACACGGTGTCGGTGGGGGCGACATTGCAAGTATTGTACATTAATTCAAGTATATTATGTTTACAGAAGAAGATTTGATTACAATGGCGGGCGAAGAGGAAAAATTATGCGAGCTTATACGCATACATCCACATTTATACGACAGTTCGTCGCAATTACACTCCAATAAAATAGCGTTGGAAAATGCCTGGAGGGAGATTGCAACCACGATGGGAAAGACCGTAGAGAATGTGAAAACGGACTGGAAAAATCACCGTGAAAAGTTTACTAGGGCGCACAAAAAGTCAGTTGCCAGTCTTCAGTTGCCATTTTGGTCTGAATATGACGTGACCCGACTCTACTAATATCACCAGACTCTACTACCCCCTGTTGCGGGAGCGGTGTATTGCATTTCACGCATCGCCCGTGACACATGCGTCTGCTTGCGGACTATGAAAGGGAGCACGTCGCTCGCGTCGCTCGCGTTGACTATGTAAGGGCCCTTACACGGCCAGCAACCATTCCTCTGTGTGTAAGTCCCGTGCCCATGACTATGCTTGCGCATCACGTAACAGATGTGACTCTTTCCCCATTCATTCCAATCGGGAAGTCACTCACAAAACAGCCTGTTCATGCTGTCTGCGAGCAATCATGCATGAACACACTAAACGCGCTCACACATTTTGTTCAGTGCTCTGTGTGCGGCAATCAGAGCGAATTGGCCATTCACCCTCTAGCGTTACGCTTCAAAGCGTGGGAAGCTATTCCAGGGATATCCAAGTGGGTGTTAAGCACAATACAACAGGGCTATTTGCTACAGTTCGATCGCCGCCCCCTCGCTTCAGAGCGTGACTCGAAACCACTGTGAACACGGAAGCAGCATGCATGCTTCGTTCAGAAATAGCAAGCCTTCTGTGCAAAGGGCCATAGAAAAAGTGCCACCCTCTCTGAGCGAGTCGGGGCTTTACAGCCGTTATTTTCTTGTTCCCAAGAAAGACGGCGGCCTCAGACCCATATTAGATCTCAGGGTTTTGAACAAGGTGCTTGCAAAAGACCGTTCAAAATGCTTACAATCAGGAAACTCCTCGCGCATGTGCGCCAGGGGACTGGTTTATTTCTCTCGATCTGAAAGATGCATACTTTCAGATTCAGATAAATCCCGTCACAGGCCATTCTTGAGATTCAGCCTCGACGGCCAGGTTTATCAATACACCGTCCTTCCGTTCGGCCTGTCCTTAGCACCCCGTACTTTCACGAAGTGCATGGATGTAGCGCTCGCACCCCTGCGGAGTCAGGGTTTGCGAATTCTGAACTATTTGGACGACTGGCTGATTATGGCTCAGTCACATATGGAGCTTCTGTCTCACAGAGCAGTTCTCCTCAGCCATCTGAACAGTTTGGGTCTTGCAGTCAATTGGACCAAGAGCTCACTACAGCCCAGTCAGACCATTTCCTTCCTGGGAATAGAACTAGACTCCGTGGCAATGACGGCTCGCTTATCTACACAGCGCGCACGCCGTGTTCAGCGACTAGACGCATCTTTTCAGATGAACAGCCTCACGCCTCTGAAGAAATTCCAGAGAGTGCTAGGTTACATGGCCTCAGCCACAGCAGTACTTCAGCTGGGTTTACTGCACATGCGCCCGCTTCAGCATTGGCTAAACACCCGCGCGTCTCGCCGGGCTTGGGCCACAGGCCGCCAGCCCATCAAGGTGACTCAGACCTGTATATCAGCTCTGTATCCCTGGACAGTGGCCGAATGGTATCAGCGGGGAGAGACAATGGGAGCTGTATCTCGCCGAAAAGTCATCTCGACAGACGCGTCCAACACGGGTTGGGGCGCGGTCTGCGAGGGCTCTCCGGTTTTCGGCCTATGGTCAGTTCAGGAAAAGCTCCTTCACATAAATTGTCTGGAAATGATAGAGGTCGAGTACGCGCTCGTGCGCTTTCTCCCGGTCATTCAGGGTCACCACGTCCTGGTCTGTTCGGACAACAGATCTGTGGTATCCTACCTAAACCGTCAGGGCGGTGTCAGATCCAGGAACCTCTTCCATCTGACAAAACGCATACTGAGTTGGTCCCAGTGCCACCTGCGCTCGCTGAGGGCGACGCACGTGCCAGGCCACCTGAACGACGGCCCGGACAGACTGTCCAGAGACAATATTCCCCAGGGGAATGGTCCCTGCACGCTCAAACAGTCCAGACGTTATGGCACCTATTCGGCAGAGCAGAGATAGACCTCTTTGCGTCCAAAGAGAACTCTCACTGCCCAATATTTTTCTCGAAAGCGAGGACGCGCTGGCCCAGGACTGGCCCAGACGCCCGCTTTACGCCTTCCCTCCCGTCTCGCTATTGCCACAGGTAATGCAGAGGATCAGGGAAACGAGTCACTCGGTGCTCCTCATAGCCCCGCGTTGGGAGAATCAGACATGGTTCCCGGAGCTTACGCAGCTGTCACTGACAGCGCCGTGGCCCATCCCAGTGAGAGCAGATCTCCTCTCTCAAGCTCGCGGCACAATCTGGCATCCCCACCCAGAGCGCTGGGCGCTGCATGCGTGGGTGATCAACGACTACCCGTCGCTCTGCCAGGAGTAATAAACACCATCATACACGCTAGAGCCCCTTCCACGAGAAGACTATGCGTCAAAATGGTCTGTGTTCTCAAAATGGTGCACCGACAGAGACCTGGACCCGCGGACATGTGGGGTGTCGTCGCTGCTCGTATTTCTACAAGAGCTGCTGGATAAGGGCAGATCCCCATCCACGCTCAAAGTGTATGTGGCGGCCGTTGCGGCGTTCGCTGAACCCCTGCACGGCCAGTCATGGGGTAAAACGAGCTGGTCATCCGCTTCCTCAGGGGAGCTAGAAGGATGAACCCCCGCGCCCCCATCGGTTCCTATCTGGGATCTTTCTATAGTTCTCGAAACTATGAAAGCCCCCCCTTTCGAACCACTTCAATCCGTGGATTTGAAATACCTTTCACTCAAAACCGTTTTTCTGACTGCCCTGTCATCAGTCAAACGTGTGGGAGACCTTCACGCGCTGTCTGTCAGCGCTGCGTGTCTTGAGTTTGGACCAAGTGACTCCAAGGTCATTTTAAAGCCTAGACACGGCTAGGTTCCCAAGGTGATCGGTACTCCTTTCAGAGCACAGGTCATTTCCCTATCGGCGCTGCCAGCACCCGATAGCGAACGCGACGCCAATCTCCTTTGCCTGGTCAGAGCACTGAGATTGTATACTGCACGCTCCGCTGCTTTCAGACGCTCGGAGCAGCTTTTCGTTTCGTTCGGAGGGCGCACCAAAGGTCTCGCCGCCTCGAAACAGACACTATCTAGATGGATAGTGGACGCTATTGCTGCTGCATACGCGTCAAAAGACCTGCCATGCCCGTTGGGCATTAGGGCTCACTCCACTAGAGGCATGGCATCCTCGTGGGCATGGTCCAGCGGGATTTCCATTCACGACATATGTGTGGCAGCGGGATGGACTTCCCCCTCCACCTTTGTCAGATTTTACAATATGGAAGTGCCCGCTCCCCTGGTGAGCTGCACTGATGGGACACATTCCACACAGACCGGCACCGCCGCTCTGTCATTCCCTTCCCACTATGTGCTTATGTATTACACAATCAATGACCCGCATTCTTGCAGGCCAAATATTATTTCCCCACTCATAAGGGCTCCCCCGGGTCCCCCCTTAATTCCCTGGGGCTCATACAGTGGATGCTTGGCGCGCACGGCGTTGACAATGGGTTCCCGTAGCGTAAGCTAGCTTACGTAATACGAGAGAACCTCTCGTAAGAGAACGTATCGGTTACCTAACGTAACCTCGATTCTCTCTAGATGAGGGAACGAGTATTGCGTAGCCGGCCGTGCTCGCGCCACGAGCGACTTTTCGCTTCAGTCAATGAAAACCAGGGTTCCAGCCTACGAATTACGCTTATATGCACTCTAGTCACGCCCATTTTGGCGGGCTTTGATGCAGTGAGCGCGCGGACGCCTCTCACTGGATGCGAGTTCGCCCAAGCTCGTCTATAGGCTGCAGCAGTTGCCACAGAGCAACCTATGAGCTCGCTAGCTAGCCCGCTCAAGGTCTGCAGCTGCCGCACTGCGTTGACAATGGATACAAAAATTAAGGATAATTTTTTGGCTTCGATATCTCAGAAAAGATGAATCTTTCCCGTAGCGTAAGCTAACTTACGCAATACTCGTTCCCTCATCTAGAGAGAACCGAGGTTACGTTAGGTAACCAATACGTTTTGTATGGTATTTTAATGAAGTTGCCGCATTCCTCGTGTGGTTTTCGCATTTTTGTTATTTAGGCCTATAACGTTACATTCGTGTGTTTCGATCTTATGTAATACATATACTTGTTGAACTTTGATGTGAATTTCCCCACACAAAGACACAAATTACTTATTAAATTGCTAGTTAAGAGTTTCTCAATTTATGTGTTAACGGATTGTTGTGTGTAATGTTACTGTATAAAGCAAAGCACATTTCACATTTAATCATTAATGAATATAGACATGTTTTGTAAATTATTAGTTTATCATTAACTATTAACTTATAACTGAACGTTATTATAAAGTGTTACAGTGTTGTTTATATTATTATTATTATTCTTTGGTGACTTACATCTTCTAGAGTCCTACATGTGGCTGTGCAGATATTGTGGCTCGTCTCACATGTCAAGATCATAGCTTTTAAAACACTTCAGGTTGGTACATGGACACTATGGCCGCAGAAAAGCATATCCATGTGGATATTCTTACTGTCCATGCACTTTTAAAACCTGGAATGCACTGCGGTCCCACTTATGCAGATCACATGGTAGTGAGCAGCAACCTCAAAAGCAAAATTCTAGCAAAAGTACAAAGATAAATTGTCATGTTTGTGATGTTCCTGACATTCCTTCAGCAAATGATTACTTTCTCCACATAAATAAGCATTTGTGCAGTCATGAGACAGTAAGTTGTATGTTTAAGGACTGCTCGTTTAAATCAAATGTGTATAGCACATTCAATTCACATAAGAGGCGAAAACATTGTCAGTTTATCAGCAGCCAACATGATTTGTCCTTTCAAAATTGTATTAGGTATCTGCAGAATTCAGTAGGATTTCAACTATCCCTTTGGTGTCCAAATGTATGGGGTCAGCTGGATCATTTCTCAACCCAGCTCCTCAGAATCTTCAGAAAGAAAGGAGGAACAGCAACACAGATGATGGCAAACATCCTGTCAGTTAAGGATCAGGTATGTTCTCTAAATTCATCATAATTTTAAATCTGACAATAATTAGTAATATATTAAAAGAATATTTAACCCAAAGATGGAAATTCAGTCATTATGTATAGCCTCATGTAATCGAGGGGGTTAATTTTTTGGTTAAGTATCCCTTTAAAGTCTGGTATATACACAGTACTGTGCAAAAGTCTTAGGCATGTTAATATTTTCACCCCAAAAAAAAGGTTTTAAGCCAGTTATTTAAATCTTTTACTGCAGTGTGTCAGTACGAAATATTGGTTTACATTTCCAAACATTCCTTTTGCCATTAATTGTAATATTCCAGTGACATTTTTATATGCACAAGGAGTCTGACAATAGCCAGTATGATCCACACAGAGATTGGATATTATCATCATCAAGTCTGTGATTACATGAAGAAACAGTAAAACTGAGAAAGATTAAATCCAGAAGAACTGCGTCAACATCTCCAAGACACCTGAAGAAACCTTCCTGCGAAGCTACAGTACTTTTTGTACTGGTTTAAAACACAATGCCATAAATAGATTTTATTTACTTCTATTAATTACATAAAATCAATACTCTGTGTGACCAGCCTTTGCGTTTAAAAAAAGCTTTTGTCCAGGTGCACTTGCTCATAGTTTTTCAGGTAGCTTTGCAGGAAGGTTTCTTCAGGTGTCTTTGAGATGTTGACGCAGTTCTTCTAGATTTAATCTTTCTCAGTTTCTTCACGTAATCACAAGAATGACAAACTTGACTTGAATGAAAACACAGTGGGATAATCTGTATAATGCTACTTAAAATGTTAGCGGTACAGTAACAAGTCTAAAAAGCAAAGTGCTAACTAATGCTCATTTAAAAAAAATTCAGAATGACACCATCGAAATAAACGTGAATGCATCTTGAAAGCGCTTACTGTTTACATGAACGAAGACCCCTCAAACCTTGTGAAGGAGTACTTGGTAAATTATTTACTTTTTTTTTTTTTTTTTTAAACCTATTGTACGTTTCTTTAAAACCAACTCCCACTTTCACCCCTGATCTGTTATTAATTGTTTCTATTTGTATTTAACTTTTTAGGACGTTGAACGTGATGAAGGCCAAACTTCAATGCGAAACACCACCCTAGGCATTTATGTCGTCGTACATGAAGGGGCAGATGCTCAGTGGCGGTCTTAACATAGAGGCATAGGTAGGCGGCTGCTTGGGGCCCCCTACCAGCGGTCGAAGTAGGGGGGCCCCCCAACCAACCTAAAACAAATAATAAGAAATAATCAAATAAAAGGCCCCTTATCATCATGAACGCTTCAAAAGCATAGTACATTTTATTAACATTCTTAAGAAATACGTTGAAACATTGAAGTACTGGTTAAAATGTCCAGTTCATGGTTATCTGTCCCTACACATACACCCCCTATTTTCACAATTAAATTGACTAGTCCGTAACGGTGCGAGCCGCGAAAGATAAACACACAGTGACAGGAGGACATGGATGTACACAAACAGAGACGAAACAAGATGAGTCTAAACGCGAAAATGAAAAGAAGTTACCCAAGCGGCTCAATTAAAAGAAAAAAGCGAAAAGACGCTGATAAGTATTTGGCAATGCTGCCAAAGATGACACACTTTTTTACGGCTAACGTTACTGATACAGACAGGAATAAAAACGTCCAATGAGTTGAACATGCCGCTACAGCAACAGCTAGCTGTGAAGTGGTGCTAGGTGAGGATAACGTCAACCAAGAAATTGAAGAGGACATCGCGTTGTTGCTGCCCGCCGTCACCGACAGTGTTATCGAGGTTGACACTGAGGAAGAGTTGTCCAGTGATGGCCATTTTGACAGCGATGAGGAGGCTTTGGTGAGTCAACCTGTGACATTTACGGTAAAACATTTTTTTTTTACTAACGTAATAGCCCTATGATTCTACAGCATGTGATCCATTATATGTTGTGATAACGTTAACCTGAAGAATTTGTAAAACATTGTGCACAATGAAGGTTTGAACTTTCAGACACACACACACACACACACACACACACACACACACACACACACAGACATCAAGATTCAGCATAATGAATCATTATCAACAACGGTGATGGTATAAGTGCAGTACATGATGGGAGCCATCAATCAAAACTCATCAATATCTCCCAGCATACATTGCAGCATGAATAAATTATGCTCAATTGCCTAAAGGTGATGATACACAGGGCAACTTTTTGTGCAATGTTGCTTGGGCACTTTCCCATTGAAAATGGGCAATACATTTCTATCTGGATATTTTAGATCGGTCGTAGGCCCTGTGTCTCATCTGGTTGCCTGTTGACGGCAACATTGCCCAGCAACATTGCTCAAAAAGTTGCCCTGTGTATCATCACCTTTCTTCTAATATTCTTTTAATATTATTATCTGCTTTTATTTTTGCTGTTGTTATTGTTGCAACTTTTTTGTAGCTTGTTTTGTGATGTTCAGAGTTTTATCTGATTATTTTGTTGATTGTCACCGTTGTTGAGATTCATATGCTGATTCTTGATGTCTGTGTTGGTCTACATCATACTGTAGTTCAAAACCGTTATTGTACACCATGTGTTTTTAAAGTTCTTCAGATTACCTGTTTGGCACTGCTAGCTCGCATGCGGTAGGTTCACAGAGCTTTAATACTCAAAAACGTGAAATATTAATTCGTATTAAGCATTCCTCTCTGTAGATCAGTGAATCAGGCCACTACATAATGATTATGTCATCATCAATAAATAGCCAACAACACCTGATCACATTTTCTCTCAGATTTTCATGCCATAACGAATGTGTTTTATAATCAGCCAGAGAAAATCTTTTTGTAAATCTCACTGTTATTTTTTACTTTTTTTTTTTTTTTTACAGTGTAGTAATAGCCCAAGCCCTAGCTGTGCTAATCCTGCTGCCACCGACCAAAGCACTGTAGGCTCGCTACGGGCCGTAGATTAGCTTTACCTGCCTATCCACCATTCGGTCTGTACATTTTTTGGGGGGGGGGGGCATACATACCTTCGCCTTGGGCCGCCACTGCAGATGCTACAGACCCTTACGAAGATGTTGGCATTATCATTGAAGGCGTCCAAATACTTGAAGACCTGAACAATGTGGCAAATGCTTGTTCTGTGATGCTTGGTCTAATTTACACTTTAAACTTGGCTTACTCACAAGACCTGAGGTACACTTTTGAAGTATTTCAAAAGATTTTTATGGAGCTAGATGCAAACAAGCTGTCAAACAAGGTCAGGTCCTGAAAAATAAACTAACTCCTTTCGTAAATGATGTAAGTTGAGGCCAGGACTTATGTTTTCTCCATAATGTTGCACTGTTGTTTGGCTGTTGCAGTACATATATTTATGTACATAATACTGTTTTTTTTTTTTTTTGTTCTTGTGCAATTAAAAGGAGGCACAAGAAGCAAAAGAAGACTGCTATTATTTTTCAAGTATAACATTTGTATGTGAATATTTTATAAATCCTTTAATTTAAAGATGCATGCTTTTTATTTTTATTTTCTTGTAATAAGCAGATTCTTTTCATTTTGAAAATTAAAGTTAGTCTTTTGAGATTACAGATTTTGTACAAGTTATTCTTGTTGGAATTTTCTTTTTTGAAAGTTTTCAGAATTGTTATTGAATGGATTCAATAAAAAACTGGAACAGAATGAAAATGGATTCTTTATTTTGGATGAATTTAAAAATATTAATTTTAGGATAATTGTAGTTAAATAACTTTATTGTTTAAAACAAAACCAAGACTGTTAAGTTGATTCAACTAAACAAAATTGCATTTACCTTAAGTAATTCACTTACGTTTACCAAAATAAAGAGTGTTACTTAAATGCAACATAACTTTTTTTATGTCAACAGGATGCACACAACTGGGTTAAGTTAGTCCAACATGTCATTTTTTTTTTGAGTGCACCTCCTATCAGAAACTAATTGTCAAAAAGCTTGACACAATTTTCTGGAATTTTCCAGGCTGCTGAAAGGCACAGATAACTTGTATGTAAACGTCTTACCCACTGGAATTGTGATATAATCAATTAAAAGTGAAACAAGCTGGCTGTAAACAATTGTTGGAAGAATTACTTGTGTCATTTAGTAGATGTCCTAAACGACTTGCCAAAACTATAGTTTATTAATATGAATTCTATGGAGTGGTTAAAAAATGAGTTTTAATGACTTCAAATTAAGTGTATGTAAACTTCTGACTTCAGGTGTGTGTGTGTGTGAGAGATATAACAGTAGTCAGATTACAATTATTTTAAAATGTAACTTAATCCAATTGCAAGTAATTTTTTTTATTTTTTATATTACATAATCCAGATTACGTGAAATCTGTTACTACCCTGCACTGAAAATCACTTTATAATATTGAATCAATTAAAATCACGCTTCTCATATATTTTGCCCATGAGGTACAACCAAATCTGATATTATTTTTAGCTATGAGTGACGATACAAAATAACTTAATTATTATACAAAGTATCATCCGACTCTGATTGTATGAAGACTGATACAAGTCTCTGCAGAACAAAAATGGACTTTTTCCAATCAGTGGGCGTCTTCAAACCATAAAAATTTCATTGGTTAGTTTAGAAACGCCCATCCTGTTTGAAATCACCCACTGATTTGGAAATACCCATTCCTGTTCTGCAGCGACCTACTTTATTGTATGAGCTTTGTGCGCAAAGTTGTTACGTTGCTCGGCAACAGATCAAGATTATAAAAAAATTAAACTATTGGTTGAACATTGGTCTCTTATCATATCGCTGTTGTGTCGTTTTATAAAAGCAACTACTCACTCGAAACTGTGCGTTGTGATATATTTTCTATGACCACGAGTTAGGCACAACGTGAAGTAACGAAAATATGGATACTCCATCCAACTCTTCAGAAGCCTTTTATTTATTTATTTTTAAACAAAGTGTTCTTTAGTTCTCCATAAACAGGTTTGAGTTTGTCCAACTCCAAAACATAATTATTATACATGTACTGTCTGTAGCAAATATGCCGAACGACCTATTCATTTAAGAGTTAATTTTAGATCAGTCATCCTCAACACGCACAACCCACTTTTGCACTGAATGACCTGTGCTTTCGCGGGAAATGTCAAGTAGGCTGTTTGCATACATACCGCAGTCGAAGGGGCGTTATAAATAAGTGTCTAACTCTAAGACATATTTAGAATATAGTTTGCAACATGTTTCACTCATAAGTCTAACATAAATAGAAACTGTACCGTCTATGTAATATTTTCACATATTACATGTATTGCAATAAAGGGAATAATAAATTACCAATGTTAAATTTGCACCCCTCCAAATGTGAGCAGTAGTGGTTTCGTCCACAGTGGCGCGAAACGTCTCCGCGCGCTATTCCAAATTTTCAGTTTACAGTCTCGAGGTTGGTGTGCTTATCGGCTGTGAAACTGCAATTCTGCAGAGTTTTCGTATTATTTTATGTTTTACAAAGAAAGATAGACCTGTCAGGTGCATTTATTAAAATTGAACTTATTACATTTTAATTTAGTTCAAATTAACTGTAGGTAAAGGTCTTTTCAAAGTTCTTTTTTTGTTGTGAAAGGTTTTGTGGTACATTAGATAATCTGGTCATTAGTTAGAAATATTTGTCGTTAACGTTAATAGAACCGCGTTGAGTTTTTCTGGATCACACTTGTCCGTAAAGCAGCTGAAATGAGTAGGTAAGTGTCTTTCATTTGATTTTATGAGGTGTAGCGAGGCCATTCTGTTATTTTATTTTGTCCGTATTTATTTTATTGTAATAACTATCCATTTTTGCTTGTTCACGTGCTGCAGCATTGCCAGCATTTCCAAAGAAGGACCACGCAGTGTTTCTCCTCATTGTCCCAAACCCAACGAGTCTGTGGAGCCTGAAGGCACTGCAATGGAGGAGTCAACTTCAGGTAGGCAAAGCAATACACGTACACTTAAATCCTCAAGAGATGGTGGCAGACCGGTCTAAATTCATGCATTATGTCATTTGAGCTTAACCACCTGCACATTACAGAAAAGAGCCAGGCTGAAGAGATCATTATTACCAAGGAGATGGAGGAAGAAGAAAAGCATTTGATGGAGGAGGGAGAGAAGAAAGAAAGGAAGATGATGGAAGAGGTAAACCGTTGTGCCTTGCTTTGAAAACTACTATGAGTAATTGTGAATATTGAAATATTTCATGCAAGGACCAACGTGCATGGTTTTCATGCTCAAGGAAAACGTGGAAAAATCCGGGAATTTAAAATTTGGAAATTAATACACTTCTTTAAATTTAGACATTTTAGTATTGATTGACAATTTTTTTTTTTTTTTAGATATGCTTTGCTCTAAAACAGGCCTATCAGTCGATTAAAATGTTGAATCGAATTGATTACATGGTGTTAATTAATAAAATTCAATATTTAAATATTTGCTGAGAAAGCCACTCCAATAACAATTATATATAAATATTTACATTTATACATATACACACAGACTAGTGCCCAAAAGTTTGAAATAATGTACAGATTTTGCGGTTCCGGAAGGAAATTAGTACTTTAATTCCCCAAAGTGGCATTCATTTAATCACAAAGTATAGTCATTACTGATGTAAAAAGTAGCACCATCACTATATCATTTTTTATCAAATCTAGACCTTATCCTTGAGTGATCATGTTAAGTTGCTAATTTGGTATTAGAAAATCACTTGCCATCATATCAAACACCGCTGAAAGCTATTTGTTCGTTAAATGAAGCTAAAAATTGATTTTGAGTTACCACAGTATGCAATTGACTGGCATGTCTTAAGGTCAATATTAGGTCACAAATCGCAAAAAAGAAAACGCTTTCTCTAGAAACTCGTCAGTAAATCGTTGTTTTGAGGAATGAATGCTATACAATGCTTGAAATTGCCAAAAAAAAAAAAAAAGTGTCGATTTCATACAACGGTGTGCACTTAAGTCTTGAAAGGCAAAGGACAACTTGCTCTAACAAGGACAAAAAGAGATGTGGAAGGCCAGATGTACAACTAAACATGAGGATAAGTACATCACAGTCTCTAGTTTAATCTGCTAGACTGTAAGGTGTGAGAAGTGCCCGACAAGACAGTCACATCTATAGCAAGGGGTGAAATGTCATCGGAGTATCTGGACAAACTGACTGCTAGAATGCCAAGGATCTGCAAAGCTGTCATTGTAGCACGTGGAGGATTCTTTGAAGAAGTTTAAGTTTTTCTAATAGTAACTTCATGTTATTAATGTCCTGACTATATATATTGTGATCAGCTGAATGGCACTTTGGTGAATAAAAGTACCAATTTCTTTCCATAAGAGCAAAATCTGTACATTATTCCAAACTTTGTAAATTAAAATGCATTACATTATTGTGGCGGAGGAGTTGAGCTTTGACAAGACAATACAAAAAGCGACTTTAGAATCCATAGTATTGTTTATTTGCATATTATTGAACATAAGCCAGTCATTGGCATACAGTTCACAGCAATCCATTTTGCAAGTGAATTTGTCAATCAGTTTGAGATTTATTATGTGGGCTTGTTTAAGGACCCGTCAACGTACACGAGTCAGACGTGTGCTTTTGGAGCATCTCACTTTGGTTGCGATCACGGTGTAAAGTTAATTGAAGTTTTAATACTTAGAAGAACACGTCTTGAGATCCCCTAGTTCAGATTTGCACTCCATCAAGCGGTTTTGAAAGCAAGAACGCTTCCTTGTGTTGTGCTGTCTGCTGAAGGGTTGGTTATTTTTCTCTGTATAAGCTGCGTGTTGCCCATCCTCCGGAAGTTTTGCTTACTGCCGCTTGTAGAAAACGTGGTACTTCAAGCTTTCTCAGGAATCTTTGTTATTATGGTCCGAGGACATGATTGAGAATTTTTCTTCAACACGTTTTTTTTTTTTATACAATTAATCTAGCTGAATTACGTGTTAAATCGACAGCCCATCTCTAAATTATATAATTGCTCTGTGTGAGTGCAGGTGCTTTAAAATGATAAAAAAAATATCTTTGTCTATTAAATATTTTTATAATTCAGGCTAAAATTATATTGGAGACTGAGATGCACCTTAAGTGTTTATATTCTGCATACTTTGTTAACAGGCCAGACAGATGTGGGAAAAAGATTCTCAAGAGATGCGATTCAAAAGACTTCAGCACCTTTTGGAGAAAAGCAACATATACTCAAAGTTTCTGCTCACAAAGATGGAGCAGCAGCAGCAGGAGGTGTGTATTGTGTGCTCCAAAAACAGGAAAGAGCCGTCACGCTCCGAGGTTTACTGTTTCCGGATGTAAATCTCTCGAATGATTGTAACCTAACCTGCTTTAGTGGCGCAGATGTTTGTGGGCTGTGGAATGTGAAGGAACCAAACAAATGCTGCTGTTAATTGGTACCACCTGCCCCCTATTGTGATATTACAGTGTGTGTGCGCGCAGTGTTGTTAAAGGCTGTTAAGATCAGCAGAGTTTCTAAACCAGCCTCCATTCTTTACAAATGCATCCAAGTGTAATGTTAAATCCAATGATTCTGTAAAGGATTTTTTATGTGGACATAATGTCCACTGAGATACAGCATGCACACATTATCAGCTGCATTATTGGTATAAACATTGTGCATTTGAAGTTATTGATTTCTTTAACCTAAAATTAATAAACTTGTTCTTAAAACAGGAAAAACGCAGACAAGAAAGGCTTGAGAAGAAAGCTTCTAGTGTGAAGCAAAAGGTAATTTGTCTGAACATGCATATTTTTCCCCAATTTTGTTGCTTTGTTAAAAAGTATAATCATGAATTTCACACAACTTTTCTTTCATAGGGTAATGATAAAAAGACAGTGAAAGGTAAGCTTCTCAGGTTTTGTTTCTATACAATGTAATAAATCAATAAGGTTATTCATAAATTGTTAAATGTGCAATACATTTAATCACTTTTTTTTCATGTAAAGTGGAGAAAAAGAAGCGCGGAAGGGAAGAGGATTACAAAATTGCAGATGTGATGTCCAAAGAGGTGAGTCTTCAGTTTCACATTTGTTTAAACAATACCATAAATTGCCATGTTTTGTAATTTACATGGATTTTTCTCTTTTAGGAAATTCTGTCAAAGGCTAAAAAACCAAGAATGGAAGAGGTATTATGACTGGTTTGAAGCAGTTTACACAATGGTAGCTTTCTTAAACTCAAACAGGTGTTACTCATGAATTGAGGAGTTACTTGCATCGTGATATTAAGTATTTATCTCCATTTTGCCCAAATTTTTGCTTCTGCTAAATTACAGGCATCGATCTTTATACTCATGTTTTTCTTTGTAATGATCTCTTTTCTGAAGGAGGCTCATACAACAGTCAAATTGGAAGCTGAGGATATAGAGAAGCTCGGTGACTCAAACACTGAAATTAAAGGTCGGCTATCCGAGGCTATGCGGGAAAACAGTCAGCAGATGCTGGATCCAGAGAGAACAGTGAATGGTCAGCCTGTGCCTGCACAGCAACCCAAACTTTTTACTGGAGGTGTGATGAGGTGGTACCAGGTGGAAGGCATTGAATGGCTCCGGGTAAGTGCTTCTTTGAGAAGTGCTGAATGAGTAGTTTACCAGCAGAGGGCAGTACAGTTCTTCTGCTAGATAGATAAGATTAGATTTGGGGCTTGATGGTATTTGAAACATCTCAATTAGGGTTGTCATGATACCAACATTTTAGTAGTGTGTACCGAATACCAGTAAAATGTAACCATTCTCGATACCAATTTTAATACTTCAAAAATATTGGTAATATTCTACAAAGTTAAATATATCAATATAAATTCAAATACACAAAGCAACTGCATGTTTCTCAATTAAGTAAATATTGTTTCAAGTTTTTAAGTAGAACCCTTCACAGCGCTTCACTTTTTCCACATTTTGTTGTGTTAAATGCAGATTAAATTATTTTCCTCAATTCTACAAACAATACCCCATAATGACAACGTGAAAGAAGTTTGTTTGAAATCTTTGCAAATTTATAAAAAAATAAAAATGTACCTTTTTAGATCTATTAGGTTGGATGGGGAGTGTCGGTGCACAGCCATTTTCAGGTCTCTCCAGAGATGTTCAATCGGGTTCAAGTCTGGGCTCTGGCTGGGCCACTCAAGGACATTCACAGAGTTGTCCCGTAGCTACACCTTTGTTATCTTGGCTGTGTGCTTGTGGTCGTTGTCCTGTTGGAAGATGAACCTTCGCCCCAGTCTGAGGTCCAGAACACTATGGAGCAGGTTTTCATCAAGGATGTCTCTGTACATTGCTGCATTCATCTTTCCCTCGATCCTGACTAGTCTCCCAGTTCCTGCCGCTGAAAACATCCCCACAGCATGATGCTGCCACCACTATGCTTCACTGTAGAGATGTGATTGGCCAGTTGATGAGTGGTGCCTGGTTTCCTCCAGACATGATGCTTGCCATTCAGGCCAAATAGTTCAATCTTTGTTTAATCAGACCAGAGAATTTTGTTTCTCGTGGTCTGAGAGTCCTTCAGGTGCCTTTTGGCAAACTCCAGGCTGGCTGTCATGTGCCTTTTTACTGGGGAGTGGCTTCCGTTTGGACAGTCTACCATACAGGCCTGATTTGTGGAGTGCTGCAGAGATGGTTGTTCTTCTGAAAGGTTCTCCAAGCTGGAGCTCTGTCAGAGTGACCATCGGGTTCTTGGTCACCTCCCTGATTAAGGCCCTTCTCCCCTGATCGCTCAGTTCTAGGAAGAGTCCTGGTGGTTCCAAGCTTCCATTTACAGATGATAGAGTCCACTTTGCTCATTGGGACCTTCAATGCTGCAGACATTTTTCTGTACCCTTTAACAGATCTGTGCCTTGATACAAGCCTGTGTCGGAGGTCTACAGACAATTCCTTGGACTTCATGGCTTGGTTTGTGCTCTGACATGCACTGTTAACTGTGGGACCTTATATAGACAGGTGTGTGTGCCTTTCCAAATCAAGTCGTAGAAACATCTTGAGGATGATCAGTGGGAAACAGGATGCACCTGAGCTCAATTTTGAGTTTCATGGCAAAGGCTGTGAATAATTATGTACGTGTGTTTTTTTTTTTTTTTTTTTAAATACATTTGCAAAGATTTCAAACAAACTTCTTTCTGGGGTATTGTTTGGAAAAAGTGAAGCACTGTGAATACTTTCCGGATGCATGTATATGCACCAGTAAATGGTAGTAAACGGCAATATTTGCATTTGTAGAACCTTTTTTTTATTTTTTTTTTATTTACATTTGAGGGATGTGTAAATGTAGAATATTTGCTTATCATTTGGTATATTGTACAGATGCTTTGGGAAAATGGTATCAATGGTATCCTTGCTGATGAAATGGGTCTTGGAAAAACAATACAGTGCATTGCCCATGTTGCCATGATGGTTGAGAAGAAAGTCCTTGGGCCCTTCCTGGTCGTGGCCCCTTTGTCCACTCTTCCAAACTGGATCTCAGAATTCAAGCGCTTCACACCAGAGGTATGAAACAATTGATTTTTAAAATGCCCTTTTATTGAAATAATGGCTTTAACAGGGTTCCTGTGGATTTTTAAAGACTTAAAATGTCTTAAATTCAGTTTCCCAAAATGTAAGGTCATAAGTCTTAAATGATACATCAAAAGTCTTTATTTTTATTTAAAGAGGTCTTAAATTTGGGGGCGGAAATATCATGATATGACCTAATGTGATTATTAAACTTAAAAAAAAATATGAATTAGATAATGTGTGTGCTGCGTCCTTCAAAGTGAAAACACAGCAGTGTTGTATTTTCTCCAAGCATGTGGGGGTTTGAGTGTTTTCAGCTGTTGTAGAGCAGTTCAATCATTAAGCTAGAGTGACGAGACGTCCCTGTTTTTGGTGGCATGTCCCCAAATATGTCCCCATTTTTCCAGAGCATTCAAGACTTTTCATTGCGAAATATTACATTGTAAGGGCCTGATCAGCAAAGCCTAACATGTGGTGTTTATTTTGACCAGCAGAGGGGGCTACTCACTATAGCGGCTTCAATTCAGTCGTCTTTAATGATTACTTGGGTCAGGCCAATTTTGCCATTTAAGAACTGGACAAGGCAATTGAAGAGAATTAGCATCATAGTTATAAGCTTCAGTGTAATGCTAGTTATAAGCTTCAGTGTAATGCACATACTAGCTATTTATGTTATAAAGTTATATTATACAGTATTCAATAGAGCATGATATACCACACTGTAAAAAATATTTCCATGATTTGTAAACTTTTATATTTTTGCCAGATCAACTTGGATTTACTAATTTGTTCAGATAACATAATAATCTGTTTTTTTGAGTAAACTAATGGCACATGGATATAATGTGTAAAAAAATAAAATAAAAAGTTAATTCCACTAATTGTTAGTTTACTAGACTTTTTATTTTTTTATTATTAAACTAAAAATTAAGGCAACCAGGTTACGTTAAGTTTAACCAAAATTTCAGCACATTATTCACCATGGTCAAAATACATTAAAATCCTATTTTACCTGTTGAATACTGAACTTTAATGTCACTGGTATATTTCAGCATTTAAAGTTAAAAATGCCATGCTATGAATCAAATCTGGTTTGTTTTGTAAGTGGATACAATTTTAATTTTATTTGTTCAGGTCTTGAAAAAGGTCAAAGTCTTATATTTGAAAACTCTGCAGCAACCCTGTTTAAAACAACCCTTGACATTCAGAACTTATGCTATTGTTCCCATATACGATTGAATTAATCTGTTGTTCTTGCTCCCTGTGCTTAAGGTGTCAGTCGTGCTTTATCATGGATCACAAAAAGAGAGGATGGACCTCGTGAAACAGATCCGCAAGCACCAGGGCCCCCTCAAAATGTGTCCTGTTGTTGTGACCTCTTTTGAGATAGCAATGAGAGATAGGAGGTTTCTTCAGGTAAACCGATCTTTCCCTGCATTACCAGTTTGTCTGGAAGTTGGTTCCTAACATTTGTTTTAGCAATTCCAATAGAGGGTTCTTATGTTTGTCTCCTCAGCATTTCCACTGGAACTATCTGATTGTGGATGAAGGCCACAGAATTAAAAATTTGAATTGTCGACTAGTGCAAGAGCTGAAAATGTTACCGGCTGATAACAAACTGCTTCTGACAGGAACTCCCCTGCAGAATAACCTGTCTGAGCTGTGGTCTCTCCTCAACTTCCTCCTTCCTGATGTGTTTGATGACCTGAAGAGGTAAGCAGTCACATGGAAAAGGAATTCATAAAGTTGTGCTTAACATGTTAGTGGGTGCTTTGTTTTTAATGTCATGTTTATTTTTTTTTATTATTTTAAGTTTTGAGTCATGGTTTGACTTAAGCACAATCACATCTGATGCAGAAAATATTGTGGCTAGTGAGCGAGAGCACAACATCCTACACATGCTTCATCAGGTATCTTCACACCAAAGTCTTCTATAAGTTATCTGAACTATAATCTTAAATGCTTTTCTGACAGCAGAAAGTGTCAGGAATACACTTTGAATATGGCATTAAATTAACATTTTGGTTTTATTTTTGATGCATTTATTTCTAGATCCTCACACCTTTCCTTCTAAGAAGACTGAAGTCAGATGTCACGTTGGAGGTGCCACCAAAGAAAGAGATTGTGGTGTACGCGCCCCTCACCAACAAACAGGAGGCCTTTTATATGGCCATTGTTAACAAGACTATAGCAAAGCTATTGGGCCAGGAGAAAGTGAGTTTTATTGTTGTCTTCAATTGAGCCCAACCAATTTGTTTTTTGTTTTTTTTAGACCGATACTGATTTTAATAGGGGGAAATTCACTGATTACACGTATAGTGGTCGATATAGTTAATTTTTGCTAGAATGAAAACTTAAGTTGTTGGTAAGAAACAACCTGGAATTAGTGCTGTTTACAGTGAAAATTGTGAGAATTGTGTTCATGAGAAAAAAACATTTTAACTATTTCCTAAAGAATGATCTGGGACCTGTTCAGCTGACATCCAGCGGACGGCCGAAACGCAGGACCAGGAATTTGGTGGACTATTCTGAGGATAGCACTGACTCTGCCCAAGATCTAGAGAAATACCTAGAGAAGGTTCAGAGAGAGATGGAGAATTCAGAAAGGTTTGTGGCTCTGTCAGGGCTTTGCTGTTTTACCATTTCTTGAACTCATCGTTTATGATGTCATGAACACAAGCTTTATTTTGAAGTATATGGTTACTCACTCCTTAGTTCTGGCCCAGTAGTAGAAGTGCAAATGCCAGTTGATGCTCAAATCAACTTGAAACTGCAGAACATTTTGATGTTGCTAAAGAGGTGCTGCAATCATGCTTACTTGATAGAGTACCCTCTGGACCCTTCTGGAGAATATAAGGTAATTTACACACTGTTTAACATCAGCTTTGTAGGGGAGTGATCTCACCTAGTGTGAAGTGATTGCTTTGATAAGGCCATGAAAAAGTGAAGTAATATCCATCTCATTGGTACAGATTGATGA
Organism: Xyrauchen texanus; assembly: GCF_025860055.1. Lineage (NCBI taxonomy): Eukaryota > Metazoa > Chordata > Actinopteri > Cypriniformes > Catostomidae > Xyrauchen > Xyrauchen texanus. Next base: position 33,407,912 of record NC_068295.1, read on the forward strand.
GCAGTTAGTTGAAGCATCAGGGAAATTTCTTGTCCTGGACAGAATGATTCCTGAACTGAAAAAAAGAGGACACAAGGTAAAGTTAGCAATTTCTCCCCATACTGTCTATAGATTTTAATTATTAACAGCTCTATCAGTGTGTCAAACTCCATTGGGGTTATTAGCCAATTGTGTGCACATTTAATTTGCTAGATGTATTTTTTATGGGAATTATATCTAGGGCTGGGTGATGCATTGAATATTTATTATATATTTGCAATGATTGTTGCAGGTGTAAAAGCAACATTGTGTATACATTTAAATCGTGGTGATTTGAAAGCACATTTTCTAAAATACCAACAAGGTTTTTGTTTTTACACCATTACAATGAGCTACTTACCCATCCTCTCCTTATGTTGTGACTCTTTTAGATGGAGGTATTCTGGTATCTTTGAGTTAAATCTCATTAAATTTGTTTCATTTCTGTGAATCAGTTCTTCTGAACTGGCCATTTGGTTGAATCGGTTCAAATCACTGACTCCAATTCCCTTATGTCATCGCAGCATTTCATGTTTCAGTAAAAAAATTATGTTGGAAAATATTGCAGTAAATGTTGTTTTTATATAAATCGTTTAGTCAAAGTTTTTGGTAAACATGCATTTCTACTGTAGTTTTTTGCATTAAAACATTTTGAATTTGTGGCAACAATAGATTGATTGAATAGGATAAAAATCCTTATTTTCTCTGGAATGGCTTAAGATAAATATACAATATAGTAAAAAAAAAAAACAATTGTGTGTGTCAGGGTTGCAATGGTATGATAACTGTATCAGGAAAATTTCACTGTATACTGTATTACACAATTACTATTATTAGTGAAAACAGAAGGGTTATTTTATTTATTTTTGAGCAAACACTATTATAATTGAAACTTGAAACCATTTATTTTATTGAAGTATGTGTTACAATTAAGAATGATGCGGTGTCCACTCTTGGTACATATGTGTAAAAAAAGTCTCCCTTTTGAAAATAAATAGAAAAAATAAGAAAGCTAACAGAATTATAAACATGATAAAAAAATATAATGTAACTATAACATGTTATATAACTAAAGCATGTTAGTTTACATGTTAGCATAGCATGTTAAATGAACTACTAAATGAAAATAACATCAGCTGTGTGATATTTTGAAGTAATGTCCTATGATTATTAACCGTTTAACATATACTGTAGGTACGCGACAGTGAGTACTCCTGTCTGTACTTTTAACTCTGTGGTTCTCAACTGATTTTGCTTCAGGACAGATTTTAGATTGGAAATAGTGTCGACCTGCCATAGATTAAACATGACCTGTATTTATACACTTACAACGAAGGAAAAGCTCCTCATTAACATGGTTGGGTCAGTGTGCTTGTCTTAAAAAAAAAAAATAATAATAATAATAAATTAATGTATTTATGAAAAATAAATACTAGCTGAAACACATCTTGAAACTTTAACTAAAACTGCCACTGTAGCCATATAACACTTTTCCTTGAGCAGAATATTGCACTACATATCGCTAAGTTTGTTCAAAGGGGAAAGCCAGATAGAAATAGCGCACTCGCGTGCATGGTTGCCAGATTGCACAAAATAAGTATTACTTTAGGCAGAATATTTGCCCAAGTATAAACCCAGTCCAACTAGACCTGTTGAGAAACACTGCTTTAACACACACTCACTCATGTCAGACCCCCCTCGCCTCGCTTCTCTCAGACATTTTCTCCGCTGCGTGTGTGTGTTGCAAGTTGAATAGTCTGACAGGCAGACAAGGAATAAAAGAAATGCGCATGTGAGAATCTCCGTCCGGTTGCATTTTTTTCTCAATACCGTAGGTAAGCAAATGTACATGGTATGATAACCATCAATTTTCAAACCGTGGTATATCGTTGCAACACTTATATATATATATATGGGGTGTGACAAGATCTCACAATATTACAACATGACGATATTTCTCTCGCGATATCAGCATGACTGAATTTGAGGGTGAAATTAGGATAGAAGATGCCCCCGCCATTTAAATCGTTTGTGTGGCAGCATTTTGGGTACCCAATGGAAACGATAAATGGCAGAGAATGTGACAAGACACACACAATATGCAAGTACTGTAAGAAAATAGTAATTTATTTATTTCACCAGTCTTTTACATCTACATTTTTGTATTATACAGGTGCTGATTTTTAGCCAGATGACCTCCATATTAGATATTCTGATGGATTATTGTTATCTCCGGGGTTACAAGTACAGCCGACTGGATGGGTCAATGAGTTACACAGTCAGAGATGAGAATGTGAGCAGCATGTTTTCTGTAGTAGTGGCTACCACAGTATTTTAATCACATTACAGTCAGTTTGGGTTGATTTTAATAATGCATTCTTTAATGCAGATGAAGAGGTTCTCTTCTGATCCAGAGGTGTTCCTCTTCCTCCTGAGCACTCGAGCTGGTGGTCTTGGAATCAACCTCACTGCTGCTGACACTGTCATTATATTTGACAGTGATTGGGTATGAGTTAAATATGCACAATTTGCTTCACATGTGACCTTGTTTAAAAGTATTCAGAAATATTTTTTTTCTAAATTAAGATCCACTCTTTTATAATGCAAACAATATTAATTATTGCATCAATTTTAGAGTTTGTAAAGTTTCCAATAACTGAATAACTACAAAACAAATTCTGCTTTTGTAACATTAACTAGTTACCGATATTGTTGGCATCGGTAACTGAAAACTATTGCATTAAAATGATCGTGCGTCCATGCATTGAATTTTATCCTCAGAATCCTCAGGCAGATTTACAGGCGCAGGATCGATGTCACCGTATTGGGCAGACAAAACCTGTGGTAGTGTATCGCCTCATCACAGTCAACACCATTGATGAGAAGATCCTGGAGAGAGCATCTGCCAAGAGAAAGCTGGAGAAAATGGTCATTCACAAAAGTAAGTGGCTATTTCAGAAAATGACAGCAACTATTTATAAGGTATTTTTCAACACTTGGTAAGCTCTCTGCGTAGACTCAACACTCATTACACAATATGTTATATTATTTTCTAAGCTTATTGTTTGGGCATAACTATTTGTATCCATGTGTTTTATTCATGCACTCAAAGAGCACTTTATTAGGAACACTGTGGCCCTACAAATGCCCAACATGGTCTTCTGCTGTAGTGAACAATAACGGAAGCTCCTGACCTGTATCTGCATGATTTTATGCATTGCACTGCTGCCACACAATTGGATGATTTAATAATCTCATGATTAATTAGGTGTACAGGTGTTCTTAATAAAGTTCTAGGTGAATTGTATTTATGATTTACTATGTCAGACTGCATGATACACATCGTAGCCGACTGCGAGTGTTGCAGAATAGAAGCGAAATGGCGAAATTTGCCAACCACAGATTTTTTTACATTTTTTTTTTCCCTCAAGTTGAGACATCAGCATTTCCATTGCTCCAATACCACTCCATCACAAGCATAGGCTAACATTTACAAGAAAGATGGATTTTGTCAAATACAGAAATTACAGGTGTTGAGAATGAACATGAGTGCGTGAGGTAACCTACAGTAATGATGAGCTAACCCAAGCAAATATTCATTGTGGAAATAAGTTAAAAAAAAATAACAAACTTTACCGTTCACATTGAAGAAAACAAAAAAGGACTTTCTCCTCTTTTAGATTTGTAACCTATAGGCCATGAAAATTAATAAAGGCTGATAATATATCATGCTTGCATACTCCCTATGGATGATGCACAAATATGACAGATTTCTAGAATTGTATCCAATTGTAGTTGCTGATTTGGAATAAAATGTCCAAAAAATACTTGCCAGTATAAATTGTTCAATCTTTTTATTTTATTTATTTATTGTTAAATAAAATTGTGTAGTGGTGTAAATCTTATCTAAAAGAAGTTTACAGACGTTTAAAGTAAATTTATTAAAAGTAAAATGGTAATTTAAAATAACTTTGTAAAGAAAATGCATGATAAATGTAAAGGAACATATATTAGAAAATGCAATTATGTATTTTTGTTTTGTAGCCTGAGATCTGTATTCAATTCAGAGAATATTGCTTTCATATTGCTGACGTGTTACACTTTTCTCCAAGTATTTTCTGCTTATTTATTAAAAATGTATATAAAATGTAGATAAATCATTGGAAGTGCTTGAGTAGAGTGATAACTTGGTGCAAACGCGGAGCAGCTTTCTTTCGGGTGCGAGAGGAGCGTAAAATCTCATCTGGTCATCGTAATAGCAGTCACACTGTACGGCTGCGATGCTACATTTCTGACACTGCCATAACTTTGTCAGTGGCTGAAGATCATCGCAAAGGCTATTAATCGGCCGTCTGTGAACATGTCACACTGAACATTCTAAGATTGCTGATTTTGCCCTGCAATTAGAGAAATCCTTTAGGATTCCCAAAATTTGTCTCAGATGGCCAAAATCGTACAGTGTGAACCCACCTTAAGTATCTTGGAAAGCAAGGTTGTTGTTTTGTTTTTTTTCTACTGTAAGGGGGTTAAAGGGAAAGGAGGCGGCGAGAACCAGCTTAACAATATAAATATTTCATTAAATAAAGACTCACCCAAACACATACAGGGCAGCTGCCTGTAATTCTCTCTCTTGAAATGTCATCACCGGCCGCCTTTATCCCTTGTGCGCCCCATCAGGCTGATTGGGGACCGGGTGTGTGTCATTCCAGCCCGGCATCCTCTGCTCTACATCTCCTTTTAATGCATGGAACAGCCCATGTTTGTAATGCGCCTATGATGCCTTAGTGAACTGCCTACCTAGACAGTACATTAAGTTTTGTAACCGATGATACTGTCTAATATTAAGTTGTTAATTTTAAAGAAATGTTTGACGGAACAAAGAATTGCTATCCTTTAACCTTGATTATTTAAACAGCCTTTTCTATCCTGAAACAACTGGTAGCTGTGTCATTTTTATTTTTAATGTGCTTAAAATGAGCTGTGGATCTCTGTTGACATCTAGTTTCTGATGATTTTATTTTAGATAAATTCAAAGGTTCAAAAGCAGAGCTCAAACAGACAAAGAGTTGTGTGGATATAAATGAGCTGGTGGAACTGTTGAAATCCAGAGACTACGACAGGTAAAAATATTTATATTGTAAATTCCAAAGCTGTCTGGCGAGTCATGTCACCAGATGTAATAATGTAAGTGGCTTCATTAGAGACCCTCTGTTCAGACATTGTGATTCATGCTGTGTTGCAGGGAAGTGAAAGGCACTAAAGGAAAGGTCATCAGTGACAAAGACCTAGAGATCCTATTGGACCGCAGTGATTTAATGGGTAAATTGGACTGTCAATGCATCTCTTTTGTGCTTTGCATGGTCCATTTTCAAACGTTTCTTATAGATTGGTGCTTTCATATTGTAATGCCCCTTCTAATGTGAATCAAATGTTCTGTTTCAGATCAAGCCAAGAAGCGTGTTAAACAGGAGAAGGATGGTGTGTTTAAGGTTATAGAGGCCAAAGATGAAAATGATGACATCAGTCTGTCTTGAGAATTAATGATCCTTGAAACTCACTTTTAGACCAAAGTTATTGCTAATGCCTGAACTAATCAAGCAACACTAAAAACTGGTCTTAAAACTGCCTGCTGGTTATACAGAAAGATTAATGTGATTTATTTTCTGCTGTTTTATACTTTTGTTAACCACTGCTGCTTTTTTTAGTTCATCCCTCTAGTTATCAATCATCCAGCAGTTTTGAAATGCAAACTCTCGTATTTGGAAAATAGCAATAGGCCTTAAACTTAGCTACTTGTAAATACTGTTGTACATTTCATGCCTAGTTGACTGAATATGAATAGCATACATATAAGCAGAGAAATGTTCTCTACAGCACTTTGAACTGCTCTAGAATACTGTACAACATAGTTCTTTTTTGTATTGTTTTATTTTCCATGTGTTCAAAATGTAATAAATGTTTGCATGCTGTGTGTCATCATATCTATACTTGGGGTATTCAAAAGAAATAGATTCAGAAATATTATTGCACATGACTTTTCTGTGAGTTTATGTAAATTTGATAGTTCATCCATGAATGGTGTGTCTGCCCATGTGGCCACTTAAAGAAATGTACTGGGATCAAAACCAGAAAAAAAGTTATGTTCTCTTTAAAAAATTAAATTTGCCACAAAGTAATTTTGATATGTCCCTTGTTTTTTTTTTTTTTAAACTGCTATTTACATGAATTAATTTAGCACTGAAGTCTATGGGGCAAGGCATGCCAGAATGCCTAAAAGCAGTGGGACAACTGTGTGTGGATTAAACTCCATGTAAACCGTCAATTTCTAGCATCATTGCTCTTTATATGACAAGTTGAAATGGTAAATGCTTTTTAACATTCGCGGTATTCAAAGCGCTTTACACTGCGTCTCTTTCACACACTAATGATGACAGAGCTGCCACGCAAGGCGCTAGCCTGACATTGGGAGCAACTTGAGTTTCAGTGTGTTGCCCAAGGACACTTCGACATGTAGGCTGGGAATCTAAACACCAACCCTGCGATTATTGGACAACCACCTGAGCCACAGCCGCCCCTATTGTATAAATTTTTACATCCCCTATTGGACGCAACTGCACAGACAATGTTAGAAAGTTTTTATAATCGCTATGAATTGTCAAAGTCTTAACACAATATTTGACAAGTGACTTTGGAAACCACATTTCCCCTCTTTTTTCAAAGCAATGCAATAGACTTAAAAACATGTCAATAGTATTAGATCTTAAATTCTATTGAACCTGTTGTTCAATACAAGTTAAGATTCATTGATGGCATGAGTGGCATAATTTGGTTACCACAAAAAATAATTTATACTTTCATGTTTATAAAATATATATATATATATATATATATATATCAGTTGCAGCAAGGTAATTACAAGGGAAGTGAACGATGCCAGTACATAAATGTTAAACTATATCAATAGTTCACACGATTTTAGTGTGATAAAGCAGCTTTACAAGGTTTGCCAGTGTTACACCATGTCTAACACAGTTGTACTATTGGCTATAACTTAAAAAGTTAATAAGCAATTTTATCACACTAAAATCATGTTAACATGTATAAAGGTTTGTGACTACTTTTGAAACTGTATTTTACTGTTTATAGACTGGCCCCATTCACCACAATTGTAAGTGCTTCACTGTAACTCATTTATTTTTTATTAACATTATGCCACATATTCTATAAATTGAGCTTAACTTGTATTGAACTTGGAACATTCCTTTAATCCTGCAGTTTCCCAATTAGGTTGAAATCACATTTTATAAAAGAAATGTGGCCAGTAGCAAAATTACATTGTCATAAGTTACACAAAATTGCTTACATAATGTCTTGAGATCATTAGATTTAGCTAAACATCAGCAGTTAATTTCTGCTGCATGTTCTCCAGGTTTGTTCTAATGTCCTGTATCACTCACTGTAAGAGAAGAAATCATTGAGTCATTTGAGAAATACAATCATAAAAGGTCACCCTAAGATTTCATAATTCATTCCAAAAGACAAAATTGACGGGGTTAGACAATTTTTTACCGATTAATTTCAATGAATGTCCCAATCATTCATGATTACTGGATGATAGATGCTATTTGCAAATAGTGTTGGGCTCAAGTCAGAGTCCAAATGGGGCTGAGTCTAAATGAATCTGAATGCAAGCTCAAAACCAATATTTTAACTTTCACAATTGTCAACATAAATGTAACAAAAACACCTTTATATTTTATGATTAGTTTCCTGCTGAACAGACTTCAAAGTAGTTGCAGAATAAAAGCATGTGCTTTAGATGTATGAAGACAAAACTGTCCTTCAACACACTTTTTATTGTGTTCTGTTAATATTTCCCCTCCACTCAAACATAGACTAGAGAAAGTGAAAGTTGCAGTTATTATTGTTTTGAATTTTAATTTTGTTTTTATATTTCTACTTCATTTTCAATTAGTCAATTTAATTTAGTTTTATTTAAAATGATCACTATCTAAGTATAAAATAATAGTCTGTGATTTCTTTCTGAATTGATTTGGGAAAAGTACAGTACATACACATAATTCAACACAGTGTTAATCAGCACTCGCTGAGAAGTTACATCTCACGATTTGAATGCAAATGCTACAATCCAAAAACACTGGAAAAGCCCACTGATAATATTAGGGCTATGTTGTCTCAGACATGATGTTCTTGTTCATTTTTGTGCAAACACACAATACAGGGCAGTTTGGCAATCTCAATGCTGTGCGTTACAGGAAGACATCCTCCTCCCTTATGTGGTACCCTTTCTGCAGGCTCATTCAGATATGACTCTCCAGCATGACAATGCCACCAGCCATACTGCTCGTTCTGTGCATGATTTCCTGCAAGACAGGAATGTCAGTGTTCTGCGATGGGCAGTGAAGAGCCCGGATCTCAATCCCATTGAGCACGTCTGGGACCTGTTGGATCAGAGGGTGAGGGCTAGGGCCATTCTCCCCAGATATGTCCAGGAACTTGCAAGTGACTTGGTGGAAGAGTGGACTAACATCTCACAGCAAAAACTGGCAAATCTGGTGCAGTCCATGAGGAGATACACTGCAGTACTTAATGCAGCAGGTGGCCACACCAGAAACTGACTGTTAATTTTGATAAACAGTGTGATCAGACACAGAATGTGTTGGGTGTGAACAGCCACCAAAACAATAGACAACCTCAAAAAAAAAAAAAACACTGAAAATATCAAACGGGCTGGATTTGGCCCACAGGCTGCCAGATGAATAGGCCTGCCCTACACAAACATCAACCCCTACCCTAAACTTCCCTTACGAAAATAATCCATGGTTAACAAACCTTTCAACTACCTGACCTTCATCATGAGGATCTCTTTATATTCATTTTTATTTATTATTATAAGTGGTATTAAGAGTGGACACAGGAATGTGGGGAAAAAGATGAATTAGAACCCTATTCGTCAGCACAAAAAAAAAAAAAAGCACATCCTCACCATTGTTCAGCCAGCTCCATGAGGCTCATTTTCTGTGAAATTCTGTCACTGAGGCCGAGATAATCCTTCTCTCTCTCACTCCAGCAAGCTGCTGGCCTCCTTGAGTCTTTCTCCCTCTTTTCTGCTCATCATTTCTGACATCATCTCTTCTTTGTGAATGTTCTCCAGCATTTCTGTGAAGATTTGCTTGTCTTTCTTGAGTTTACTGACCACCTCAATCAAGGTCTCGCACTCTTCTCAAACAATCGGACTGCTGTAGAGAGGCATTTTGCTGCTCCTGCAGTTGAATTATCTCCACTCTCTGTTTGTTGTGAATTGATTTCGATTCATGTTTCATGGCCTCCACTTGTTGGCACACTTTGTCTTTTTCCGTTTGGCACTTCTCCAACTTGGCATAACATTTTCAATTATGTCCTGAGATTGCTTTACATTCTTCTCTTTGTCAAACTCTTTGGTGCAAGCCAATTGATTGAGATATTGTTATTCTCCTGAGCTTTAAATAAAAGATCTCTGAGGTCTCTTGCGGATTCAGTTCTCAGTGCTGAAACTCCTCAAGTCTCTGATTAATGATGAGGTGCTTCTTGTGCACCTCTTCAGCCATCTGCTTCAACTTCTTTACTGTTTTTTGAGAGCTCTTTTTCCTCATCGAGCTCCACACTTATTTGGTCCTTTATTGCATTGGCATGTTTGAGTCGCTCGTCTTTCTCCAGTACTGCTTTAAGCTGTTTGATAGTTATTTTTGTTGCTTTTGGCTGTAGACAGTTCCTTCCTCATATCTTCACAGGTATGCTCAAACGTGGTGGTGATTTTTCTGTTCCTCACATTTCAGCAATAAGATTCATTTCCTTTTCCTTTGATATCTCTTTCATATTTTTCAGTTCTTGCTGCTTGACCAACAATAAATGTATCAGATGTACCAGATGTTGATTTTCCAAGTCCTTCTGTTGCAGTTGTTCCTTCACAACTTCAAGATGTTTGCCTTTAAAAGACTTTGGTCAACTCTGCTTCTTTTCCTACCCTTTGATAAATGTTTCTAAATAACTTTGGAAGAGCTTGATATACATTCAGTAGCTCTTGTTGAATTAGACCTTTATAACTAGGCTTTATAGTTATGGTCCATCTGGAAATCATATTTTGGCCCAAGGATACTCACTGCAGCTTCCTCTATTTTCAGCAGATCTGGTCGGGCTAAACTCTTTTGCAGTGATTCCATTGTCTGCTCATCAGAATCTTGATCAGCATTCCCATTTTGCAGTGAACACGGTCACACCTTGAAGAACCTCTTTTCAAGGGTGTCCACTGCACAAGAAGCATCTTGTCCTTTTTTCCACTGACTAAAAAAAAAGTACCTCTTTGTCATTTGATTGCATTTCACTGTTGTCGGCTTCCGGCTGATGAGTATTCAGCTGATCAGAAATAGGTCACTCCATTCACTGCTGTGTTTGATGAATACAATCAAGTTTGTACCAGAGTACAAACCTTCTAGTCGGTTGAAAGTCTGGATTCATTTAAACTGAAAGTGTTTGCTCTGTAAGAGATATAGGCCGTAAACTGTTAACATTGTGCTGACTTTGTAGTTTTCATTGGCAATATTAGCTGATAGTCAATTAAGTTCATTTGACCAATTCTCAATGAAAAGACAGCTTACTTTTATACCAAAGTGCTTGAAAGATGAGGTAGAAAAATACAAATTGAAAGAAATTTCTAAGAGCCCTTACCTTACTTGAAGAATTTCATTCTACCTGAACGGACAGCGCAATTCAAACCCCATTGTTTAAAAATGTCTGTCACCATAGTAACAGGATCAATGCTGGCAACCTTAAGTTTAACATTGGTTAAAAATGTTGTGGTTAACAGAGTATAAACACTGCAATGTGGCATACCGCTAGTTGACCAAAAACAAACAAGATATCTGTTCCTTTCGTTTCTATTTAGGAAGCTATTTCTTTCTAACTAGGGTTTCCACACCTTTTGGTTAATAAAATTATTTTTCTACTATCATTTGTTTCAGTCGGTCACGATTAATTTATAAGAATTATTCAACAACATTTTAGATATTGCACTGGCTGATATTGAAGAGCAGAGTATAATATATAGAAAAATATATATTCTCTAGAAATGTTCAATGTTTTAAAGGATTTAATACTTTCACAATTTAAAAATTCCCTGATATTTCCACATTTCCATAATTGTTTTAACCCTGTCAAACTGTGTCTTGCATAAAGTATTCTTAATACAACTCACAAAAAAAAATGTAAATATTTTAATCATTTAAAAAATAAATTACAGGGCCTTAAAAGACCAATCATAATACCATGAGCACTCCCATGCATCACAAAGCTGTGCACAATGAAAGGTGCTCTAAACTTGGATAAGTACAGCAAATGATAAAGGCAAATTCAACGTCACATTCATACTTATTTCAAAACATTTGACTGTAAATTGACCCCCCCCCCCCCTACACTAATTTACATGCATGAGGCTACGATATAGTCTATCCCAAAATTGTACAGAATGAGGCACACTAAAGGGTAGTTTTGGATGGCTTTACAACTTCAGCATTCCAAAATAGCTATGTATAAAGTATGGCACAAGAAATCCTACAAAAAAAACTTTTGTGGTAACTATGGTAGAAGGCAAATCCCAATATGGAATTAAAGGCTATGGATTGTGCACTTTTAAAGCAGTAATTGAACCGTTAAGAGATTAAGGGATTAAAGATCTAGTGTACAAATTGATACTATGTTTGCCTGCCAAAATAATACTTCAACTCAAGAGAAATCCAAACCTGCATATATACCTGATAACTTAAACCTGAATCAAAAACGTAAATGCATATGTAATGATGTTCCTTGCTGTTATCGTGTCAGTCTATGTTTCAGGGTAAACCCTGCTGCAAACTTTGGTTAGATTCTCCAGCCTAAATGACCAAATATCCCAAATAAAAACTACACAACGTTAAACCACTGATTGTTCAAACACTGGTCATAAAAGGCACAGCAAACTGTCAGTTGGTCTTCAACTTTGCAGTTTGTTTCACCTGATCTGTTAAAGTGGCTCTTATAGAGTTTACAACAGTCTGTCGGACATTTTCTTCCATGTACTGCTCAGTAAGTGGCTTCAGCACCTAGAAAGATCAAAGGAGAAAATATCAACATTGAGAACATTTATTTATACATATTCTGAAGAAAGTACGAGTGGTCCTTGCCCATGCTAAACTTGTCAACACAATGCCAGGGCATTGTTATGCTGTTGGTGTTCCAGGTGGTTAAATGCATAGGTTTATGGGTTTGTTCAAATCCCTAACCCCAAAAGTGGGCAATATTAAGTGATGTTTGCCTTAGCAAACACCAATAACAACAACACAAATACAGATCACATTATAAATCATAGTGAGGAAAATACAATTAAACAAAATCATATTACCCCAAGGGCAGTTTAGTATTAAACCAAGACAAACAGATCTCAAAAGCACCTCAAATGAGAATAATGGTCATTGACAAATAAGGTTGTTCGAGATGATACAAATGAAACATCTTTTAAAAAGAGGTTTAAAACACATCAAGTTTGTAGAAATTACATTTTTGTGCCCAAGTTTGATTTTGAAAAGCATTTGTAGCCTTTTTCTAAAAAAATGAAATACAATTTTACCAGCGTCTACACGCATGGACGTTGTATTTTGGCTTCGCTATAAGCAACTTATAATTTAAATGAATAAAAGCTAACTGAATACTTTTCACAACACTCTAGAATGTCATTTAAGGGTTAAACTTCTGGCGCACCGAGTGACGCGACACAACAACATGACTTTGATTTCCGTGAATCGCTTTTACGGATGCAGCACCAACAAAATTGCATCTGGTTTTTCCATTGAAACCTATTTGGGTGTAAAGAGTAGCATCTCTAGTTTCGTTTGATATGCCACTTTAAAAAATACATTAATTTTTCAGGTCAGCACACTGATAAACATGATGTCCACATACGTGGAACCTCAGAGATGTCAACATATGTGGATTCCCTCAGAAGTTGTTGTTTTAAATAACTTCCAACATTAACACATCTGTGGGTCATTTCGCTTCATTTTAATATAAATTTTGTTATATTTTATTTTATTATTACCAGAGGTGGGAGTAACAAGCAAGTCGAGTCAGTGACTCACCTCAAGCAAGTCAAGCCACAGTACTAAAATAAATAGAGGTTCATTTTTGAAAGAAATATTTATATTTGCTCTGAATGATGAACTTTACATATCTTTACATTCAATTTTTTATATGAATCATATAACAGTAATGTGCTATACAATATATATATATATATATACACTCACCTAAAGGATTATTAGGAACATCATACTAATACTGTGTTTGACCCCCTTTCGCCTTCAGAACTGCCTTAATTCTACGTGGCATTGATTTAACAAGGTGCTGAAAGCATTCTTTAGAAATGTTGGCCCATATTGATAGGATAGCATCTTGCAGTTGATGAAGATTTGTGGGATGCACATCCAGGGCACGAAGCTCCCGTTCCACCACATCCCAAACATGCTCTATTGGGTTGAGATCTGGTGACTGTGGGGGCCATTTTAGTACAGTGAACTCATTGTCATGTTCAAGAAACCAATTTGAAATGATTCGAGCTTTGTGACATGGTGCATTATCCTGCTGGAAGTAGCCATCAGAGGATGGGTACATGGTGGCCATAAAGGGATTGACATGGTCAGAAACAATGCTCAGGTAGGCCGTGGCATTTAAACGATGCCCAATTGGCACTAAGGGGCCTAAAGTGTGCCAAGAAAACATCCCCCACACCATTACACCACCACCACCAGCCTGCACAGTGGTAACAAGGCATGATGGATCCATGTTCTCATTCTGTTTACGCCAAATTCTGACTCTACCATCTGAATGTATCAACAGAAATTGAGACTCCTCAGACCAGGCAACATTTTTCCAGTCTTCAACTGCCCAATTTTGGTGAGCTCTTGCAAATTGTAGCCTCTTTTTCCTATTTGTAGTGGAGATGAGTGGTACCCGGTGGGGTCTTCTGCTGTTGTAGCCCATCCGCCTCAAGGTTGTGCGTGTTGTGGCTTCACAAATGCTTTGCTGCATACCTCGGTTGTAACGAGTGGTTATTTCAGGCAAAGTTGCTCTTCTATCAGCTTGAATCAGTCGGCCCATTCTCCTCTGACCTCTAGCATCAACAAGGCATTTTCGCCCACAGGACTGCCGCATACTGGATGTTTTTCCCTTTTCACACCATTCTTTGTAAACCCTAGAAATGGTTGTGCGTGAAAATCCCAGTAACTGAGCAGATTGTGAAATACTCAGACCGGCCCGTCTTGCACCAACAACCATGCCACACTCAAAATTGCTTAAATCACCTTTCTTTCCCATTCTGACATTCAGTTTGGAGTTCAGGAGGTTGTCTTGACCAGGGCCACACCCCTAAATGCATTGAAGCAACTGCCATGTGATTGGTTGATTAGATAATTGCATTAATGAGAAATTGAACAGGTGTTCCTAATAATCCTTTAGGTGAGTGTATATAAATATATATATATATATATATACACATACAGGTGAAACTCGAAAAATTAGAATATCGTGCAAAAGTTCATTAATTTCAGTAATTCAACTTAAAAGGTGAAACTAATATATTATATAGACTCATTACAAGCAAAGTAAGATATTTCAAGCCTTTATTTGATATAATTTTGATGATTATGGCTTACAGCTTATGAAAACCCCAAATTCAGAATCTCAGAAAATTAGAATATTACATGAAATCAATAAAAAAAAGGATTTTAAATACAGAAATGTCGGCCCTCTGAAAAGTATAATCATGCATATGTACTCAGTACTTGGTTTGGGCCCCTTTTGCATTAATTACTGCCTCAATGCGGCGTGGCATGGATGCTATCAGCCTGTGGCACTGCTGAGGTGTTATGGAAGACCAAGATGCTTCAAGAGCTGCCTTCAGCTCTTCTGCATTGTTTGGTCTCATGTCTCTCATCTTTCTCTTGGCAATGCCCCATAGATTCTCTATGGGGTTCAGGTCAGGCGAGTTTGCTGGCCAATCAAGCACAGTAATACCATGGTCATTGAACCAGGTTTTGGTACTTTTGGCAGTGTGGGCAGGTGCCAAGTCCTGCTGGAAAATGAAGTCAGCATCTCCATAAAGCTTGTCTGCTGAAGGAAGCATGAAGTGCTCTAAAATGTCCCGGTAGACGGCTGCGTTGACTCTGGACTTAATAAAGCACAGTGGACCAACACCAGCCGATGACATGGCTCCCCAAACCAACACAGACTGTGGAAACTTCACACTGGACTTCAAGCATCTTGGATTGTGTGCCTCTCCATTCTTCCTCCAGACTCTGGGACCTTGGTTTCCAAATGAGATGCAAAATTTGCTCTCATCAGAAAATAGGACTTTGGACCACTGAGCAACAGACCAGTTCTTTTTTTCTTTAGCCCAGGTAAGACGTTTGACATTTGAAGCCCATGTCCAGGACCCATCTGTGTGTGGTGGCTCTTGATGCAGTAACTCCAGCCTCAGTCCACTCCTTGTGAAGCTCCCCACACATTTGAATGGCCTTTTCCTGACAATCCTCTCCAGGCTACGGTCATCCCTGCTGCTTGTGCACCTTTTTCTTCCACACTTTTCCCTTCCACTTAACTTTCTATTAATGTGCTTTGATACAGCACTTTGAGAACATCCAACTTCTTTTGCAATTACCTTTTGAGGCTTTCCCTCCTTGTGGAGGGTGTCAATGATGGTTTTCTGCACAACTGTCAGGTCAGCAGTCTTCCCCATGATTGTGAATTCAACTGAACCAGACTGAGAGACCATTTAAAGGCTCAGGAACCCTTTGCAGGTGTTTAGCTGATTAGAGTGTGACACTTTGAGCCTACAATACTGAACCTTTTCACAATATTCTAATTTTCTGAGATTCTGAATTTGGGGTTTTCATAAGCTGTAAGCCATAATCATCAAAATTATATCAAATAAAGGCTTGAAATATCTTACTTTGCTTGTAATGAGTCTATATAATATATTAGTTTCACCTTTTAAGTTGAATTACTGAAATTAATGAACTTTTGCACGATATTCTAATTTTTCGAGTTTCACCTGTATATATATATATATATATATATATTACACACACACACACAATATATATTTATATGTATATATAAATTTATAGTAAATTGCATTAATGCACATGCACGGTACTTTTATCGTGGGCACTTAAAATACTGCGAATACTTCTTGATACCTTATCTGAATTGTTTAGATTTTTAGAATTAACCGGTTAATATTTATAACACTGTATGTTGTACTATATGTTGTATGTAACACTGTACTAATATGCTGTGTAAAAATGCGGTCAGATTTTCACATTGATCTAACAAAAATGGCAGATGGGCTGAATGAAAATGCAAATTCGCTCTCTGACAGCAAGTGGCATTCAAGGGCTTTAGTTAAAGTCTTCATAAGTCATAATCACAATGAGAACACTTGGATTTCATCATGAGTCATTCTGTATATTTTATAATACTTTTATTGTCACGTTTTAAATAAAGTGTTGGGACTGCAAATCGGCCTGTTATGTTTTTATATTGCCAACAAATGGTTATGGTATATTGTTGACTGTTAAGAAGGTTTAGAAAAGGCACACACACACATTTAGAGGCAATGTCGGGTCATTTCAAACTTGCCACGCTACAAAATATGAGATAAATCGTAAATCATTTAAATTTACGGACAACCCTCAAACATTTTAACAGTAATTTACATATACATTTTTATGGATAAAGAAATGATTCACTTACCTTTCCTTGTGTTTTTTTTAAATGTCTGATGAAATTTGAGGTTGTGGTGGTTGTATCGGATAATTTTGTGTTGCATACTTTCATACTTTTATTCACACGGTCCAATTCAAAAACTTTATATACGAAGGAGATTATTTTGGGAACTCATCTGTCATTTTGGCGCATTTTCCCTAGCAACCGGGCAAATTTGGTTGCTTAGGAGCCCTAGCTGGTGTCACTCAGCACACCTTGAATTCGAACTTGCAAATCCAGGGGTGGTATTCAGCGTCAATATTCAATGAGCTAACCAGGCCCCCATGTTAACATTTAAAACTACATTTTTTGTAAAAGACTTATAAAATTGCTTACGTCAACTTTTCTTTGACAAAAATGTTTGACATAAAAGTTGATAAAACTGTATCACACATTTGGATTTATGTAACATTATAGCAGCTCTAAATGTTACCAAAGTAATATTATATAGATGGCTGATGTGGATTTGTTGAAACTGTGAGAATGACTAGTAATTTGAAATGATAAAATCAGTAATGTTTCAAACCAGAGTATTACACAAAATGCATCTTTATATAGTTTATGAATTTAGAGTTGTAAATTTGTAAACACATTTAATGAAAAATATATAAATTACAATTTTTTAATAAAAACAATTAAAAAGTATTATATTTGTGCAGTGGCCAGTGAAAATGTTGACAAGTAAAAATTGGAACTATTCATTTCAGTATTTCTATGGATTGTTGTAAAATGTTTATAAAAGGGGGAAAGAGATTATTAAGGGATGGTGAGTGAGACTATTTTCTCACTTTTAGGACAATATTCTGCAAAGCACAAAGAGAAATTAAATGTGGGTTATGACAAAACACGAGGTGAATAGTTTATAGAATGGGATGAACAAATGAAGAGATGAAAGAAAGTCAAAGAACATTGGGGAACAAATTGCAGAAACACTAACACTGGAACACTAGAATATCTCTATGCTGAAGTACATCCAAGAAGAATGACTCACCTGTTCCCACAGTGCCTCAGCTGTGAGGTCTATAGCCACACCCACTTCTCGATACTCTCCTGAGTATCTGGCATACGCCCATGCACACAATGTGAGCAGCGACACCCCCATCACAAGATTGGCCAGAGCTGCGATCGCCGATAAGCCAATGATGCCTGTTATCGTGGAGACCATGTAGGTAACAAACATGACTACAAACAGTGTGGCTGGGGTTCTTGCTGCATAGAATATGTTCTTGCTTTCATTGTTTTTCACAAAATTGGTGTACACTTCATCCAGCTCTGTCTCTAACTGCTGCTGGTAGCGCTGACTGAACTCGAGACCACCCATTTTCTTCACCGCAGAAAACTTTTGAACGGACGTCTTCTTAAACTCGTCGTGATAGCGCTGGAGGTCAACAGGGGCAATGTATGGTTTGTCTCCTCCACATACCTGTGACAGACACAGATAAAATAAAATCAAACACAAATCAAGCACACACTAGATTCATAATCTCTCTAAATCACCAGATGCATGAATAGCAGATTTAATTTAACTATAATAGGGTCACTCTTATCTAGGCCAGTGTTTCCCAACCACTGTGCCGTGAAAGACTGTCAGGTGTGCCTTGGAAAATTATAAAATTCCACAAAATAAAGAAATGCATGAATTTTTTTTTATTATTATTTCAGGGATCCCAACTCCTCACCTTGTGGAGAAATTCAGTGTTTTGAAACCATAATCAGTCACTTTTGTGATTGTGAAGAGCAATGATTAATGTGCAGAAGTGACTTATACGCGTTAAGGGTCTTTCACATGACTAGCGTCAGCGCTGCAGAATACATTGAAGTCTATGAAGTGATGTCACTTTACACCAAAGTGTTTTTCACACATACGTTTTTGCTTCACCAATAATGTCTTTGAGAGTACTAAGCAACAAGAAATATTTAAAAACTGTCCAAATTTGGAGACATTGAATGTCTCATAATTTATTTTAATTAAATATTACCTAATCGTTTATGAATATCAGAGACCCCAGTTATTGAACTAATTAAATTAATCAATAAAACGCTTCGACCTAAACATAAACGAGTCCTTTTATTACTTTCTGCCATCAAAGCAACTGCAAGATCTTTTTCTCTCTTCTAAATACATGTTTTCAATGTTTATTGTGCACACCTCACACTTTTTTACATGGCAAACTCGTAAAATCACCCCCTCTGTGACGCTTTCTGCAACTCTTGTCATGTGGAGGGCAATACGGTGCTTGACGCTGGGTTCAGGCTCCAGAACCAAATTAAAACTGCCACAAGAAGTCGTCCATCCGAGGCAAAGACGCAAAATCGAATGACAATTGCCTCAGCATCAGTCATTGATTATGCACAGGCGAGCACCCAGTTTAAGTCGATGTGGACCAGGAGGAAGGTTTGAGTTGTCGATTGAGTTCTGTTCAGTTTTTACGTGTTTTGTTCATGTTTTAATCGTATTTGTTTTTTGTAATATTGCATTGTTCATATGTTGTGTTTTAGTCACTGCAGGGAAAAAACATTCATCTGCTTCGTGTCGTGTCTCTGTTGTTCATCGGTGCTCTTCATAAATAAATAAATGCATAATCTGCTGTATGCTCGTCCTGTAAGTGCATGATTAAAAATGAAAATGTGAATGAAAATAAAAGCTATTAAATGTCTTATCATAAAAATATGAAAATTTAAATGACGGGTAATAATAGTTTATGACAGAATTTTTATAACCCTGTCCATCAAAATGACGGAAGATGAGAAAGTCTAACGCAAGCACTTTTATTTTTTTATTTTTTTGCATAGCCGAATTTCAAACATTACAAGTAAACATGCAACTAAGATGGACAGAAAACATGGACAAGTTCTTGAAAAGGAAAAATATTGACGATGGTTAGCCTATGTGAGATAGTGGTGTGTCGTATAATTTTTTTGGTCATAAAAAGTGTGCCGTGGCAGAAAAAAGGTTGGGAAACACTGATCTAGGCCAAATTTCAGCATACTATTTTAACGCAATGGCCTCAAGTTATTTTCAGTTATGTAGGCTAGCTTAACTCACATCATGCTCCTGCTATACCGGTACTTTAAAGAATATCGAGATCCCTCTCCATCCATGTTCCATTTACAAGTGACCATGGTATCCTATCCTTTTATGGGATGCATTCCTTCAAATTATCTCCCATTTGTCTGTATGCATACATTAAACAGAAGAGGCTCAAAGTATCTCTACCTGCTCCATGGTTCTGTTATAGGTATCTTTTGCTCCAGCAACAGCTGTCAGGTTATTTGCTTCAGCAGTTGCCTGGGTAACAGAGGCAAAATGTGAGCATTTGAGATCATTTATATAGGCGACGCTGCATGTGTGGAGTGCAGCATACCTGTAGCATGGATTTAGGATGTGGAAGCTCCTCACCTTGATAGATTTTGATGTATGCCTACAAATAGAGAAAAAAAAAGCAAAAGCAGAAAATTGACATTATAGAATAAATTGCTATTATTAGTCGGTATTAGCAGGAGGTAACGGTGGAGATTGGGGCGTGGTGGAGTGACGTCAATGGAGTGCGAGTCCGGAAGAGGGAGAACGGTAAGGATTGACACTAGGGATGGGCACGAGTACTCAAGGACTCAGGTACTCGGACATGGCAGCAATGATCGATCATGAAAACGATGATCACGTATGATGTGACTTTTCACTTAATTTGAAATCCAGTGACCATTACCTGACAACAAAACACAAACGTGGCAAAGAGGGAGCTTTTTTTAATTTTGAGATTGATTACATTGTGGTTTTGAGGGGTACATAGATTATGAGAGACTTCTCATGGCAAACAAACCGATACGACTATGCAATGCTATAGTTACAATAATCAAAACAAAGAGAATGTAACTGACCATGTTTTGAACACCTGTCTGTAAAACGTTTGCTAAACATGCTTTATTATCATTTAAATGTAAGAACTTTGACTCGTTAATGGATATTATTTAATAAATGTGAATGATTGTCACGGACTAAACCTCCCTGCCTTGCGTGACGTAACACACCTGCACCTTGATGAAATTAATGAAGATTTCCGCTTGAGTTTCCAAGTTAGATATATGATATAAAGTGTCACTCCATTGCACTTTCCTCAGTTGAAAAATGGAAATTCAGATACTCCAAGTTGAATGGAACGCTTCATGAATCACAGCAACAACAATACAGAGCATCGCTGCTTTCCTCACAAGAACATTTAATGACACACACACACACACACACACACACACACACACACACACACACACACACGATGCATTATTTTTGGAATCTTTTGTACATTTTGTAACATACTATTTTATAACAGCCTATAATAATGAATAGACGATACACTGGTAGAAGACGCAATGCAGCAGCCATAGACGTTTGTCAGACATTTTATTACCAATCATGCATCAAATCAACACTTCCTAGCCCCTCCCTAGCAACCATTGTCGAGCACCTTAACAACCAAAATCCATAGAGGGATATCTTCCATTCTGAATGTCACAGAGGCATGGGAGTTGGTTTATATCATTCATACTGACAAGCAGCCTTTGGAGATTCATGATTGGCAGCTGCCAAGCCACTCCCTAGCAACTAAACATAGTACCCTAGCAACCGTTTAGCAGTAACTATATCTCTGCACCAGAAAATCAGAGAGACTTCTGGGTTGATTTATTTCAATCAGGATGGCAAGGACACTTGATTAGTATCACTATGGTAACTGCCTAGCAACCAGATGGGGTTACCCTAGCAACCGAGAAAAAAATCACATATCTCGGAACCAGAAAAGAGTACAGACTTCCGGGTTGATTTATTTCAATCAGGATGGCAAGGAGACTTGATTAGTATCACTATGGTAACTGCCTAGCAACCAGATGGGGTTACCCTAGCAACCGAGTAACAAATCACATATCTCTGCATCACAAAAACGTAGAGACTTCGGGTTGACTTATTTCAATCAGGATGGCAAGGAGACTTGATTAGTATCACTATGGTAACTGCCTAGCAACCAGATGGGGTTACCCTAGCAACCGAGAAACAAATCACATATCTCGGAACCAGAAAAGAGTACAGACTTCCGGGTTGATTTACTTCAATCAGGATGGCAAGGACACTTGATTAGTATCACTATGGTAACTGCCTAGCAACCAGATGGGGTTACCCTAGCAACCGAGTAACAAATCACATATCTCTGCATCAGAAAAACGTAGAGACTTCCGGGTTGACTTAATTCAATCAGGATGGCAAGGACACTTGATTAGTATCACTATGGTAACTGCCTAGCAACCAGATGGGGTTACCCTAGCAACCGAGTAACAAATCACATATCTCTGCATCAGAAAAACATAGAGACTTCCGGGTTGACTTATTCCAATCAGGATGGCAAGGAGACTTGATTAGTATCACTACATACAGTTATAAACTGTATAAAATGTAATTGCCCCTTGAGTACTCGATGAGTACTCATGTAATTAGTCTTAGTACTTGAGTAGACAAAATGCCCATCCCTAATTGACACCTGTGGGAAATTATCTCTAACAGCTCTTTTGTGTTGCAGTGAGAGCTGGAGAGGGATATAAGGGCAGCCCTGACCGCCGGAGGGGGAGAGAGGGATGAACGCAGCCGTGTTTGTGTGAGTTCCTGCTGAAAAGCAGACCTTTGTGTGTTAGAATGAAAAGTGCTAACAATAAATGTCTCAAGTCGACTGTTTACCTGGCCGCCCGCTTCCTCCTTCACAACCAAGCAAGTAACATTCTCATTCTAAAGATAATTGTTTTGGACACATTTCTATACGCTAAGGTATACAAGATGAGTCGTAAATATTTTTGATCCATTAAGGCTGTAAATTTGAATTTCTCTCATTATATAAAATCAGTAAACCTCTTAAGGATGTACATTACAGTGATTATACTACAGGTTATTGAACTCTTCTATAAGTATATGGAATTGAATATGTTTATTTGCTTTAGTAAACAATTCCATACAATAAAAATCAGTTGTCTCAAAAACTCTACAGGAACAGAGCCTCTTCAACTCTTAAACACAAATCAAATTGACATTAAAGTAATAAATTCTGACCTTGAAGTACTCCAGCAGGTCTCTACATGTAACTTTGGCTCCATTTATCTCCTTCTCTACCAGGTTTTCTGGTGCCAGCAGTAAGGGCACTAGAATTTGCAGCTCCTTTTTAAACTCATCATCAATGTCTGCAGAGACACTTCAAGATGAGCCTGCAGTTCAGATGTCTTATGTATGTGCCTGTGTTTGAAATAAAATGTTTACCGACCTCTCAGTCTGCCATCAAAGTGAGGGCTGATGGCCACCTTCAGACCTGGATGTGGCAGAAGAAAGCAACCTATACTAGAGAAACAAGCGTGGATGTGCTTCCTAACATTCTGCAACTCCTCGTGTTGATACTGCTTCACCTACAGAGCAGAAATTAAACAGGATTTAAACTCAGCTTGACATGGTGATACTGTGTTTAATCCATTCGATGCATTATCAAACCTGTAGTCTCCTCTCCAAAAAGCGATTCCCTCCCTCAAGTCCATACTTATGCTCGTATGGGTAACACCAGTCTCTGATCAAAAACAGTAGTTTCTAAAAGACAGACAATGTGCAAAAATACACTTAGTCTAATCACACCAAATCTGAATTTTTAGCACAAAAACATAAGTGTCTCTATGAACTCCTTTACATGTACTGGTATTTTCATGTTACTTAATCACATGGGCCTTGAACAGGCCTTTAACCTCTTAAATCAGAGCGGCCTGGTACCTGGAACTGTAGGGGGCGCTGATCACAAAGATAAATATATATATATTTCTCTTTATATTTACAATGGAAATAGCTGATCTGACCAATTCTAAAATACTGCTTTTAAGTGTGCTGATAAAGTACAACTGTTCCATTTTCAGAATTGTGATCACAACAATCATCCTTAGAACCAGTAAAAAGATAAAAAAAGAACACCAAGTAACTTTGGAAAGGTATTGATTACAACGAGCACATTTGTTTCACTCAGAGATCAAACTACAGTGAGTATTAGCGTGAAATGCACATGTACGATACATTTTTTTTAATGAAAAATAAACATTATATATAAAATGGTATATCACAATTTACAGCAGACAACTCAGAATCAAACAAAAATGAGTGTTATTACAAGCTATGGAGGCTATCGCTAATGGTGTCTCTATGGTGAGATTGATTCACTGAAACATGATAGTTCACATCATAGATCTGTCAGATCGTCTTCACTGGCTGTCTAGAGTGTGTTGGAAACAGGAAAAGAAATACCAAGTGGGTCAGCAGAAAGAGAGTGCACATACACAGACTGCGCATAATAGGGAGCTCAAACACATTTTTTGGAGAGATAGAATAAGACGCCCATGTGAGTTGAATCTTGTTGTTGGGCACATAGTTGTTAAGTGTTTTGAGATTTTGGGGGATTTTTCATTCATAGTTTTCAGTTATTCTGTTTTAATGTTCAACTTGCTTGGAGAGGTTTTTGGACACTTTGATATATAAAAGTCCTCCACCTCGTTTCCAAATGCTATAAATTCTGATTGCTTTGCCCTCAACAATTTTTTCCCTAGTATATTTGACATTTTGGAAAACAAAACCAAAGTTAATTTTATAAACGTTCCATACTTGCGGTCTTCAAAAGATACAATGCAAACATGAATAATAAATTACGTTTATTTTTAGCACATTTGTTTTGTGTGTTTTTTCAGCAGTGTTGTAACATGACAGTCTCTGAGCATGATGCAAATAAATGTTTCACATTTTGAAAGTTTTTTTTTTTATAAATTGATACCATGCTCTTACTTTTAGGTATGCCATTTAAGCATTAAATCCTTAAAAATGCCTTTAGGGAGTAAAGGGTAAAACAAAATGAACATGAAAGTACACAGGACAAAGGCATGGGTAAGCATATCTATTTTATATAGCAATAATTGGTTCTTCGTTTGAGAATTATAGGTTTCTCTACCTGAAATGGTTTTTCATAGATCTCCTCCATTGCAAGACGACCATATTCTGTGAAAAGCTATAAAGCACACATGATGTTACTGTCAAAACAAAAAAATAATATTTTTGTTTAGATATTATCTAAAAACGTACACTTATAAAGAGAGCATTTACCTGGAGATGCTGTAAATCATCTTCTTGGATATTTTGGGAAAGGTTATAAACCTGAAAAAAAAGAGAGAGAGAGATTTAGGTTTACAGTACATTTTGAGAGTACATAAATCCTAAATTAACTGCTTTATACAATAAACCCCACAATCATTTCAACCCATGTAATAAGATCCTTTACTATAGTGTCAGAGGCAGTGTCAGAAATTAACTTTTCCATTAAGAGACAGTAATTGCTTGCTGGATTTGATTTTCATGGGCATTTAGTATTTTTATAAGGGCATTTGTTGTTCTAAAAATAAAAATATACTTAGTGTTTCAAATACTTCAATTTCAATTCACTTACATAAGCTCTCGATCTGAATAATTCGATTGAGAATTTATTACCTCTTACCCATAAAAGTAAACCAACATCAACTTTTATTTTATGTCATAATATGAATAAATAGGACTATAACACAATATTACACACTGCATATGTTACAAATACATTCCTACAGAAAATCATAATGGGGTACTTTTATCACGACATTTTGAATCTCAGGAGCATTTTTGCCCTCCGCCCCATTTTATTTCTGACCCTGGTCTGAGCAAATAAAAATTAAATAACTTCGCAAAACTCTCCTTTTTTCCCCTGTACATCTCTTATGTGCCTATACATACCTGCATAGAGCTGGTCATGGTGCTTAGTGCAAAAACAGTGGCACAGTCTTTGATGGTGGACTGACTGTCAAAGGCTCCCTGAGTGTCCACTAACAACACAGCCACCTGAGGACACCCAGAAATAAGTCTAATCAGACAGTCAACATTATCTAGTCAGTGAGATAATATACATCTTCAAGTGAACACCCATCCACCTTATTTCCATCTTCCTTTTCTACAACAAACACCTCACTCCAAGCCATGATGCCCGTGGTCTCTCTCTCACAGCCTCCTCTCCAGTAGAAACCAGTCAATGGCTCATCATCTCCTCCCATCCATGACTCAGACGACTAAAAGACAAAAGAGACAAAGAAGTGTACAGTTTGTTCTTGTAAATACTCTGAACAAAAAGTGTGAAAAACTATGCATGCTTATACCCTAGCAGGTTTTATACATGTAGAACACAGCATGCAAGTGAAGACATGTCAATGATGAGAGTCATCAGAAACTTGTTCTCAGGAATGATAACAGCTCACACGCCTTGATCTGATCTGAATGCATATGGTCAGATGACATAACATTTCTATGATGACATTATAGAAAATTGTCATTTGTATTTTAATCATTTTGCTGAGCAACAAATTTCACACCCATTATGTCCCTAAGTTATATAAAAAAATAAAAATCTAAATTTTACAGTAAAATGTGGGAAATGTCTGGTATTGTGACAGTTCTCATCATGAAACATAAACAAACATTTTACAGTGAACAAAGTGGAATACAATATTTAAATAGAATGAATTATCTGACTGGAGTCTACTTTAAAAAATGAATGGTCATGAATTTACATATTGTCCTAAAAGTCACTGATTAATTGGAGTAAAGCCATTTCTAAATGGGCAATCTCTTGGGGATCCTTGAAACATGTTGCTAATCGGATCCCTTACAGGTAGGAAGGCATTTTCAAGCTTTGAAGTTAAGGAGAGTTTTACACACCCACTATTGATTAAATCTGTAAATGTTTATGTGAGATTGCAGTCATGCTCATTTTTGCAGTCCCGCAAAGTTTTCATGACATCGTATTAACTGACAGAATACATGGAATATTTGTAGTTGCAAAAACTTAGTTACAGCATCTACTTTCTCTTATATAAATGCATAAATCTTAACCTAAAATCATGATTGTGCCAAATAAGTTCATGTCCATTTTCTTACATCCATAGGTAGAAAAAGATAGATTTTCCAATGAATTGCAATCAGAGGCGAACCAACATTGAGTGGGGGCCCCAGGCAAAATTAATCAATGAGGCCCTTCTAAAATATTTTTTTGTAAATATATCTTTGTTACCTAGAGATATAATTATACAACATACAAAAAGTAGTCAAAACACATCTAACAGAACATAAATTGTTTATTGTTTACAACATTAAAGTACTTAAATGATATGTTGGCTTTAATTAACTTTTTTATGTCAACAGGTTCCATAAATTAACTTATAATTTTTTTGAGTGTACATAAATCTTCATATTAATAATGTATTGTCACCTTAAAAACGCTGCTTCACGAGCCTTAGCTCACGGCAAATGCTGTCACTATGTCCTCCATATCCAAAGACCTTCGTGTGTTCCGTTCAATGGAAATTAGTGCCAGTGCTGAGAGCCTCTTTTGGTTCATTGTTGACCTGAGGTATGATTTAATCAGCTTTAAAGCTGAAAAACTTCCGTCTAACACATTACATGCTGTTGCTAAGTGCAACCCCCTAGCTAAACAGTTTTTCAGTAACATATTAACGTTACTTGTAATTAATCTTAAGTGAAACTAAACTGAAATTAACAACGTGGATTGTGTGATTTGTTTTGTACATTTCTTAAAATAGCTACCCTTACTTAACAGTCACCTCTGATAACAGATCACTCGAGATAACTTACATGTATTTTATGTAAAGGTGCTTTAAAACGATATGTAACGTTACTACTGTGAAAAATAAATGTGAATTGAACGACGAAGCGATTTGTTTGTCATTAATTATCCTTAACGTAAATGTTAAGTCAATTAAGTTAATCATCATCATCTCATTCTCCATCACTTACACGCAGTCATGTTTTCTCTTTTCCCCATCATCTTGTTTTTTTCCGCTTCTGGCTGCCAGATGGATATGTCCTCTTCATTTTTAATACACGAATTCATGCATTTTCGGGTACAGACAGTAAAAGAAAGACAGAAACCGAGTAAGCTGCGACAGTTTGAAAAAGGCACCAGAAGCAGCAAAAGCATACGCAGCCTTAGCGAGAGGGGGCCCACTAAGGGGATCGCGGAGGTGTTCTTGGCGTCACTGCGTGTTATATTAATATGAACATTTCTGATTGTTTAAATGATCGGCCCTCGGGGGCCCCCTCAAAATGCGGGGCCCCAGGCAATTGCCTGCCTTGCCTGCCCTATTGCAGCGCCTCTGATTGCAATTAGTGATATTAATTTGAACGATATCGATTCTTAAAATAACAAGATCAACCTTTTACATTCACTTTTAAGTTCACTTGCAGCGCCTCTGATTGCAATTAGTGATATTAATTTGAACGATATCGATTCTTAAAATAACAAGATCAACCTTTTACATTCACTTTTAAGTTCACTTGCAGCGCCTCTGATTGCAATTAGTGATATTAATTTGAACGATATCGATTCTTAAAATAACAAGATCAACCTTTTACATTCACTTTTAAGTTCACTTCAGTTTTGGGTGTGCTGATTATTATATCTTTGTTAAATAAACAGCAACTGAACTGCATTGTTGTGGCCCTGTTATTAATTTTCAAAATTAATATTGTCACAATATACCAAGTTAGAAGGTTTACTCTATAATTTGTTTCATGTGTAACAAAAATGGACATTAAAATAATTCATTTGTGTATATATTATAGAATCGAATAGAACTGAATTGCATTGAGAGCTTGTGAATCAGAATTTAAACATATAGGGATATACATCCTTGGGAACGGGTGTAAAGGGGTCAGTTCTTACCCGATTGTGCATGTAACGTAGCATGAAGTCCAGTAGGAAGGACTTGCCTTTGCGGAAGGCCCCAGCCACAGACAGCACAACCACATTAAGATCCCTCACATGCTCCTGCATCAGGATTTTTTCAAGCGCAACAGCATCCAATTCAAACTTATGATCATCCTCACTAGCTAGCACAATTTGAATGGGTCGAGCCCCCTCTGGAACCGGATCCTCCTTGGGTTCAAGTTCTTCCTCTAAAGCATGTGGTGCCACCCCATTGGTATCAGGGCTGACCTCATCCAATGAGTTCAACTCCTGAACTGGTCGGCACAATGGAACATCCTCCACACCAGCCATATCTGTAAGGAAAAAAAAAAGAAACATTGTAAATGCAACAATTATTCAGTGGAAACCCTTGTGCCAAGAACTCCCATCTTCCTAATTCTTCATTTCTGTTGGTGTGAAATAAAACACTTTTGTACAATTTAGTCTGTCAAAGGTTGGTTAGTACCTCTGGTTTTAACTGCTATGGAAAATATTCATGCTATTCAGAGAACATATTGGAGGTAAAAATGGACACAACCGGCCTCTTTAATCCCACAAAAGGAACCAAAGCCACTTGTCTGACCATGTCCTGATATTAATTTGAGAACAGTAATACAAAAAGATCAGTTATATGAATGCTTTTCTAAGGATAGCACTATAGGCATTTAATTTTTTATTTTTCATAAAAGCCATAAAAGGTGGGACCGTAAGATATAAAGTAGGGGTGGGCAATATATACTGTAGACATGAAATTTGCAAATCGGTATACATTTTGGATTATCGTCTCCATCGCGGAAACACAAAATTGACATATGAGAAGTGTGTGCAGCACATTACACGTACGCACTCTGAAGGATAAATGGAGTGAGGCAGTGCGATTGCTCCCTCAAATTAATTTGAATGAAAATATGAGAGGAGATTATGAAGGAAAAATTGCGTCTTCTGTGGTGAGGAATTGGTTTGGCTTTAGAAAACGCGATACAGAGCAAAAAAACAGCGATTTGCAAGGTTTGCAAATTGTGTATGTCGATATACAATATGTAAATATCCATGTACGCATGTCTAACAGTGGTCAGGGCTTCATGTGAGACAGACAAATTATGAAACACATGGCTTTTCTGACAGTTGCATGTGTCATTAGATGAAAAGCATGTTTAGAACACAAGAAAATTTCACTGAATCCATTTCTGAGGCCAAAATTTCATTTGAGCGACTGCAAAGGCAAATTCAATGAGATTCATCCCGCGCTCCAAACATGCCTCCCATCCAAACACGCACAACTGTGCTTTGTGCGAGTGTTGCACGGACGCGCGATCTGAAACACGCAAGTGCATGCGAGTATTGAAGCCATCCCAGTCCCTTCATTTGAGCTCCTGTGACAGAAAAAGCGTAGTCACACTCGCTACTTATTTTATTTTTTTCTCAGTGTCATGCGGGTTTTTAAAATATACATCAAAACCCTTTCTAAAATTCAGTTCGAATGATGTTTGATATCAGGAAACAAACCATCCATACCATATTTCCATTCAGGTATTTTATATTTTCTTTGATAGATTATTAAAACACTAAGAGTCTAATTAAGTGTTTATTGATGGATCATTTTTTATTTATATGTTATTTTCTTTGTTGCATTGCTTTAAGAAGATGTTAAGTTTCTTGAGGAAATGTAATAATAATTATAGGAATTATGTTGGTACTTTTTAGTGAGATTAAGCAGTTTTAATTTATAAAGTCTTTAATTCACTGACTACTTAAAATGACACATTGTGAGAGTATATTATAATATATAATTACAGCTTAACATTGAATACAATTTTATTGATTTGTCAGAAGAAAAAAAAAAGTAACTATATCGGGATACAGTTTATATCGTTAACATGATATAAAATTACTTGTATCGTGATATAAGAATTTGGTAAATTCGCCCACCCATAATATAAAGATCTAAACAAAACTAATGTTAGAAACGCCTCTCAACCACATGTGAAGTGACATTTTATTGCACAACATTATATAAGATGTTTACAAGATTAGAAATATTATAATAACTTTTAAAATAACTGGTTACAATGTAAGTGCTGTTAGCAGTTGGAGCCAGCAACTATTTTCATTTTCAACAAACAAATTTATTCTACCATAAATGATTCAAGAGTTGGTTTATGTCACTAGATGATGCAATAATGTAATAAAATGCTTGTGTGCTTATACATGAACAGAGATGAGCACCGGTGTGTAATAACCTTTAGCCCGTAAGCTGCTCTGATCATGTGCTCCCACTCTTTCTTTGAGTATTCCTCATCAAAACTGAGTGGATCTTCTACCAAATACATTGGTTTATCCAAAGCATTGTATATTTGCATAGATACATCAAAAAAGGAGTGAGAACATTTTATTTCAGGTCCGATCGGTCATGCGCACAGAGCCGCATTAAGAGACGTTATGCCTCCAGGCAACTTGGATGTCAGAGCCTCTCCTTTGGATCGCTCCGAATGATCAAGTTTTTGATGCCGTTTTCTAAACTGAGAAAGGCCAGCCCATGTAACAATGGAAACCTCACACTATTGCCTACATGACCTGCCAGTCAAACCATTAGATATCTATTAGCCGGATTGATCCAGGCAAATAGTCATTGCGCATCTGGTAATACCACAGTGAGTCTGATCTGGTTAATGTGTGTGTGGGCTCAAAATACACAGAAGAGTCCACAGAATAGGGGAGACATCCTCTTGCATATCTGTGTGTCTACAGGCAAATTATTTATAATATTCATTTGATAATAATATCATAATAACAACAACAACAACAGGGTTCCAAACAAAAAAATTACTTAGGAGTCATTGGCTCCTTAATGTTTCAGTTAAGGAGCCAATGACTCCTAAGTAATTTTTTTTTGTAAGTTTTTAGTCACCAAATCATTTAATTTGCTCAGTGTTGTTCAGAAACAAGATAGAAAGCAAAAGAAAACAAAGACTGCTGATAACCTATTAATCTGAGGTTTAATAAACTGTACATATAGTTGAGAAGATACGCAAGTTTGCATTCCCCTTTGGTCTCATCAGTGTTCACACCCCTTTCATAATATATACAAGTATAAGAGATAAACTTTTTTTTTTAATTTTAGAATCTACATAAGCAGATATTTACATAAAGCATAGTATGCATATAGTAGTGTTTCCTTCTTGAGCATCAATTAATGTTTGGACCTTGTGTAATAGTTGTGTACAAGTCAATTTGATGGAATTTTGTTATGAAATTTAAATGTGTAAATCTTAAAATGATTTTGTATATGTGTGGCTTGAGTGACATCACTTGGCTGGAAGTTTAAAAGTCTAAAGGCCTCATCTAGTTTACGCAGGGGTGGATTATGACTTGCAAATGCCCTGGGGCCAATTATCTCCAAGGGCCCCACCTTCAATTGTCAAAAGCTGGATCACATATGCATGTATGTAATATATATATATATATGTATGTGAAAGCCCTGGACCACTTGATATATAAAGAAGAACGAAATACACATGGGGCTTCTATTTTGAAAAGTCTGCGCTCCCAGTTGTGAACGCACTGAAAGTGACTGATGCAAACTGCTAACCTGAGTTCCTAAGTTCACTTCATACCCTCAGTTATTTTCAGGTGATTCATGAAAGTCATTTGGTCACAACTCTCTCGTGCTTTAATGTCTAAAGCGAGTACAAAAGTGAATACACCCCTAAGTGAAAATGTCCAAATTGGGCCCAATTAGCCATTTTCCCTCATGTGACTCGTTAGTGTTACAAGGTCTCAGGTGTGAATGGGGAGTGTTAAATTTGGTGTCATCACTCTCACACTCCCTCATACTGGTCACTGGAAGTTAAACATGGCACCTCATGGCAAAGAACTCTCTGAGGATCTGAAAAAAGAATTGTTGCTCTACATAAAAATGGCCTAGGCTATAAGAAGATTGCTAGGACCCTGACACTGAGCTGCAGCATGGTGGCCAAGACCATAAAGCAGTTTAACAGGACAGGTTCCACTCAGAACAGGCCTCGCCATGGTCGATCAAAGAAGTTGAGTGCACGTGCTCAGCGCCATATCCAGAGGTTGTCTTTGGGAAATAGACGTACAAGTGCTGCCAGCATTGTTGCAGAGATTGAAGGGTTGGGGGGTCAGCCTGTCAGTGCTCAGACCATATGCCGCACACTGCATCAAATTGGTCTGCATGGCTGTCATCCCAGAAGGAAGCCTCTTCTAAAGATGATGCACAAGAAAGCCCGCAAACAGTTTGCTGAAGACAAGCACCCTAAGGACATGGATTACTGAAACCATGTCCTGTGGTCTGATGAGACCAAGATAAACTTATTTGGTTCAGATGGTGTCAAGCGTGTGTGGCGGCAACCAGGTGAGGAGTACAAAGGCAAGTGTGTCTTGCCTACAGTCAAGCATGTTGGTGGGAGTGTCATGGTCTGGGGCTGCATGAGTGCTGCCAGCACTGGGGAGCTACAGTTCATTGAGAGAACCAGGAATGCCAACATGTACCGTGACATACTGAAGCAGAGCATGATCCCCTCCCTTCGGAGACTGGGCCGCAGGGCAGTATTCCAGCACGATAACGACTCCTAACACACCTCCAAGACGACCACTGCCTTGCTGAAGAAGCTGAGGGTGAAGGTGATGGACTGGCCAAGCATGTCTCCAGACCTAAACCCTATTGAGCATCTGTGAGGCATTCTCAAACAGAAGGTGGAGGAGCACAAGGTCTCTAACATCCACCAGCTCTGTGATGTCGCCATGGAGGAGTGGAAGAGGATTCCAGTGGCAACCTGTGAAGCTCTGGTGAACGCCATGCCCAAGAGGGTTAAAACAGTGCTGGAAAATAATGGTGGCCACACAAAATATTGACTTTGGGCCAAATTGGACATTTTCACTTAGGGGTGTACTCACTTTTGTTGTCAGCGGTTTAGACATTAATGGCTGTGTGTTGAGTTATTTTTGAGGGGACAACAATTTTACACTGTTATACAAGCTGTACACTCACTACTTTACATTGCAGCAAAAAGTCATTTCTTCAGTGTTGTCACATGAAAAGTTACAATCAAATATTTACAAAAAAATGTGAGTGGTGTACTCACTTTTGTGAGATACTATAAATAGTTCTCATCAAGCCAGACAACTTTCCTAATTATACCCAAACAGGAATTTGGCCATTTTGGATTTTTTTGAATATTGCAGTCTCTGAACTTATTAATAATCCTCCAAGGGAATTCATGAGATTGGCACCACATTATACCAAGACACTGAATATGTTAAATTGTGAACACACACATATACATATACATATACACATATACACATATATATATATATTTATATATATATATATATCTCGAACGGCGTTGCCATGGCAGGGCATTAAATTAATTGCGGAAAACGGGAAACAGGAAGGGTCTCATATCTTCTGTGTTCAATGTGTGATTTAGATCAAAATTGAGATGCATGTTTAGTCTTGGGGGCTAATCACATGGATGTGACTATTTTAGGCCACAGTCATAGCACCACCACCTGCCAGCAGGACTTTTAAATAGTCCTTTTACCCAAAATTGCTTCAAAATTGTATAATGTCAAATGCATGTGTCCACCTTGCATCATTGCTACTTGCAGCTATATCTTGAGATTGATTACGTTGTAATTTTGAGGGGTACATTGATTGTCAGACTTCTCATAGCAACCAAACTAGGGTTGGGCGATGTCCCCTAAATTGGCAGTTGACGATGTAGACAGTAAAACATCGCGATGGACGATGATATCGTCGGTGGGGTGGGGTGGGGCAGGGGTTATTTAATTTCATATAATTTTCAAAAATTATATGAAAAATTAAAATTTTGTTATTTTACTAACCTAACTAATGACTTGTCGGCGCTTTATCAGTAGGTTGCACGACAAGTGAAGCATTTTTTTTTTTAGCTTTCACTTAAGAAGAGTTGTGCACTTTTTATTTTAATATATCTCTTTACATAAATACTATTTTCCACTTAAAAATAGGGATGCACCGAAATTTCGGCCGCCGAAAATTTTCGGCCGAAAATGCACTTTCGGCACTTTCGGTTTTCGGCCGAAAGAGAAAAAAGGCCGAAAATATATACCTCCTCGCCCCGCCCCTCAGTGCTCTGATTTCAATCTGGATCAATCTAGCCCTTATCACAGCGCTACTAAACAAAAGCCGATCATGTCAGCGGTGTGGAAATTCTTCAAAAGTTTCTGATAAGGACATCAAATTTGCGATCTGCAGTGTTTATTCAGCAGAACTTTCAAGATATATATATATATATATACAGAATACAGCAAGAGATTCTACAGGAAAATGTCACAACTAGCGCAGCTACACCACAACTTGAGACGTATTTATCTGAACTACGCCAGAAGCGACAATCCCCTTGACTACGGTCGCATAAACAAAGACGGCTTTCCATTGCTTGCGCACAGGTATTATCTGCCCAAGCAGCAGCACAGAGAGTGAGAGACTGTTCAGTGCAGCATCTCATGTTCTTGATGAGCTTTCTGACAGGAGAGACTGTCAGAAAGTTTAGCAACTTTTGTTCTTGAAGAGAAACCTGTCACTTGTAGTTAAATAGAAAGAGGTCCAATATGATGTGAATAGCAATTACATTACACTTGTTCTTCACTTGAGGATACATCTGTCGTTTACAGTTGAGGTTGGATTTAGTTCAATTACTGCTGTTTTGCACTGTTGTTTTGCACAATCATTTTCACTTAAAGTGTACGTTTACATAAACAGAACAGAGCACTGATCTATATATATATATATATATATATATATATATATATATATATATTATAGATATATATAGATCAGTGGAATAGAGGCCCTCTGCCATTCTGTGTTCTGCCTGTTGTTTTAATTAAAATTACTGTTGCATATATAAACTTTTTGAAAGACGTTAGCTAAGTTCATTTCTTGACTCTTGTTTTGCATATAATAGTTTTCTAAAACTTTACATTATTTGGATAATTGTTAATAAAATCTGTAAAATTAAATTTTTACAGAACTGAAAGAAGAATAATATTTAATATAGTTTTAATATATTTTTTGTCCAATTTTGGTGTGCTACTTTCAATAAAAGTGTGATTTATTTTATTGGTTTGTAGTTTTTCAATTCAGATTAATTAAATTCATGAAATTAATGAAAAAGTATAAAATTAATACAATTATACACAACATTTTTTTTTTTTTTTAAATAGGTAAAAATTTCGGTTTCGGTTTTCGGCCAAGTGCATCCTGGATTTTCGGTTTCGGCGCAGAATTTTCATTTCGGTGCATCCCTACTTAACTATAATTTCGTTATTTTACTCACTGATGAGCAAAAGGTCGAGGCAGAAATGACCATGTACCTGCAGGAAATGGCCATTGATGGGGAAGAGGACCCGCTGACTTGGTGGAAAACGAACGACAAAAGGTTTTCGTTCATGGCAAGATTAGCACGGAAATATCTGTGCATATGTGCTACCAGTACTCCATCAGAGCGGGTCTTCAGCACAGCGGGTAGTGTACTCCAATCCGCAGCTTATTAAAACCAGATAAAGTGAATATGTTGGTATTTCTGGCCAGAAACATCGAAATTTAAACATGGTCTATGGTGAAAGATATTAGACTTCTTTACGCATTTTTCGCCATCGTTGCGGAGCATATTATTTTTTAAATGTTCATTTGTGTAGTTCATATGACCACTTTACAATATTTCAATAACATAATTTATTTTGTAGCCTGTGCTGAAGTTAATTGTGCTGCTAATTATAAGTGAAATGTTAATGCCGAGTTTCGGTCTGAGTGTTGTTCCCGTTTTCTAGTTCTATATTTGTTGTTCTTCTATGTTTTAATAAATGTGTGTTATTCATATTCACCTTGTTTCTTTCATTTGATTTGACATGATGGATTTATGGCCAAGGAAATTTTTCTTTAAAAGTATTAACCAGACAAAAGTTATTTGACGTTCGCTGGTCTGGGTTTAAACTGCCGCTTCAGTGTATACAAGAGTATGTGACAATGAGCAAGATCTGAGACACTACAACTACTAATAATTAATTAATAAAGGCTATTTTCTTGTAGCCTACAACATAAAATATTTTAATCTAAATGTACAGTGTAAGACATGTAAAAAAAAGACAAGAAGCTAACAATGTCAAGATCAATATTTGTGTAGCCTGCCTGACACGGTATTTTAACACGTCACGTCTCTGGCATATACTACAGTATTTAAAATAGCATATATGCATTAGTTATATTCTCAATTTAATTTACAGAGCAATCCCTGCAAAGTTTTTAAGTTAACTATAGAAGAGACTAGGATTAGTGAGTCACACTAGCAAGACTCGCAAAAGGGGGCGTGGCATCACGATGGTGGCTCTACATCGTGATGTTGGTCATTCATCACGATGGATGATGATATCGTCCATCGGCACAACCCTAAACCAAACTGATATACGACTCTGCAATGCTATCATTACGATAATCAAAAGAGAGTATAATTAACCATGTTTTGAATACCTGTCTCTGCAAAGTGTTTGCGAAACACTTTATTATCACTTCAAATATAAGAACTTTGATTTATCAATGTATATTATTTAATAAAAGTGAATGATTGTCCCATGAAATGGGAGTTGAAGATTTCTGCATGAGTTTCCAAGTTAGAAGTCTGACATAAAGTACCATTCCGTTGCACTATCCCCAATTGAAAGGTGTAAATTCCAACTCTCCGAGTTGAATGGAACACTTCATGAATCATCTCAGTATCAACAAAATGGAGCATCGTGGCTTTCCCAAAAGGAGCGAACACTTGGGGAGACACACATAGACACACAAACACACACACCAGGCATGTGGCGGTGGGCTCACGTTGAAGCAGAACATATACAGTAGGCAAGTGTTTCAAAAAGCTAGACAGAGCGCAGCTAAATGGAACAGAATGCAGTGTCTTTAAAACTTTAACTTAACACGCATATTAAAAACACAATGGTGTATGGCGTCTCTTAAGCCAACTGCAGTCACTAAAAAAATGGTGCGCTTACTAAGATTACTATGGTAATGAAGGAAGAAGTGACAGACGCACGCGCATTGTGCTCATTCTTTTTTTTTGAGTTGGGCAGCAAATCCTCACATAATGCCATCATTTTATGCATTATATTCTGATTATGTAATCTTTTGTACATTTTGTAACAGATTATTTTATAACAGCCAATAACAATGAATAGACGATACACTGGAACAACAAGATACAATGCAGCAGCCATAGACATTTGTCAGACATGTTATGATATATATACAGTTATGTACATGTCACTGCCCCTCGAGTACTTGAGTAGTCAAATGGCCAAAAAAACAAAAAGCCCATCCCTAAAACTAATGCTCATCTCATATACTATTTAGAATGGATAGTGTACAAATTGAGACACACCTTTGATGTTCCCTGGTGAACATGTGTTTTCTGCCATTTACATCTTTGCTTTTCAGCAATTTACAAGCAGCTCATTACTGGAGTCATTTTCTATTCCAGGCACGTGGGTCTCCGTTTTAACCCCATGCACTTTATCAATGAGCCGTGATAAGCCCAGATCCCTTCTGGCCAGAGCTAAATTTGGTAATTTTTGTCCTCATGTTAAAACTCGACACACAAAACAAACACCCTCTCCCCACCACTCTAGTCTCCTAAGGCTTATGGCCAGATGAACTGAGCCCCAGGATCAAGCAGCCAGACACTCTACCAAAGACACATTGGAATGGGAACAGTTCATTAAGGACAGGCTGATTCAGATTAGTGATAGACCAATATATTTACCCATTTTGAATGATAGAATAAACCACACAAGTGGAGTTTGAGATTATTGTCATATATGTATTATATATATTTATACAAGTTAGTTTGGGTTTTTCAGTCTGTTTAGAAGAGAGGAATTCCAAGAGTGCTAATAGCTCATTGGGCTGTCAACTGAGCTGAGAAACTAAATTAGAATTTTAAAGTCAGCAGATTTACAAATTGACATGTTTTCCTTAGTCCACAAGACTGAGGGCACAATGAACACCTATAAACTATACTGTGCAGAGTTACATTTGTGCAAAAACATTAATGTTAAAAACAAAAGAGTAATCCATTTTAAACTAATGTGCATAAAATAAATAAAAAGTTATATTTGGTACATATCCTCAAATGTTAAGCAGGGTTTGATGTTAACACATGACCGGTTGTCAGGAACAAGTGAATTTTTTAAGGGACAAGTGAAAGAAGTTTTCTTGCCCGACCAGACTGATTAAAACATCAATTATGTCAAATAACCGTCCATATTTGTAATATAGCCTAGGCCTGTGTCACATATTACAGTTAATTTTCTTTTTGCTGTAGAAAATAATCCAGAGTGCGTAATTTTATAATTTGCTAGCGATCTAGTAATTGCTGCGCCCTATTTGATTGACAGACGGTTTATGCGGGTGTGCTGAACATAAGTGTGTGCCAGATAATGATTGTGTAAATGCGGATACGTGCCTGAATGGTCAAAT
Source organism: Xyrauchen texanus (assembly GCF_025860055.1). NCBI lineage: Eukaryota > Metazoa > Chordata > Actinopteri > Cypriniformes > Catostomidae > Xyrauchen > Xyrauchen texanus. The sequence goes on from NC_068295.1 coordinate 33,447,152, forward strand.
TAAAAAAATCTAGGTGAATGCAAACACTGGGGGGAAAGATATACAACAAAAACTTTGACATGTTAGTAGAGTATGTAACTATTATTTAAGTCCTTTTTTTTAATGACCAATTTACTTGTCGAAAAGACAAGCACATGACAATGATTAATGTCAAGACCTGTTAACTAAAACAAGGTGTAAAAAGCTTCAATATTCAGTTCTATGTTAATATGGTGTTGCACTGGTGGCACAGTATACTACCTCAGACTCAAGCTTTATAATAACAGTGATACCACAGTGTTTTCCATTCATTACAGTATGTAATGAAGCAGAGCTACTCATCTGAACTTGGTGGTGAAGCGGCTCAGACTATGGGCCCAGGGGATGTTCAAACAAACAGAGCACAACAGAATGGAACAGAACACAAGGATCTACAGACACATATTTCCAAATTTAACTCCTTTCCTGACAAAGCGTTTAAAAAAAAAATAATTATTTATCAGAGAAATGGTGATAAGAGAGCAAGACGCAATGGGCAAAAACCTCCTAAGGGGCTGTACACACACAGAGTGCTTTTGCAACCACCCAGTTTACCATTTGTTTTTCTACGTAAACCCGCACTAGACGAATGTCTTGGGTTGTTTCGCCACATTTTGTTGTTTATTAAGCGTCTGGTGCAGTAGCGCTGTATTTTTTAGATGCTGTGTCAAGTTAAAAAGAACTCCAACCTATAAACTGCATCTCGAGACACCTGCTTTAGGAATTGTTGCACTGCATCTAGCCTGTTTTAGCGCAAGAATGCAATAGTCTGAAGTCATCGTCAGTGCTTGGCACACATCCAAAACTCAATAACTATATAAGTGCAGACCATTTACAATTTTTATTTGACAGCACTAATAGCTAGGCTTGGGAGATTTTCCCAATGATTATCGATCTGGATTTCTTTCAGATATAAATAGGGCTGCTTGTTGCGCAATAGTTTTTGTCTTTTCATATTTTTAAACACAACTAAACACACTAAGTGTGAGCTTCAGGGTTAATTAAAGTAGGTTGCACACCGCACGTGTCTGGCGGATGACCTGACATGTTCTAAAATGTTAAAATTATTTTCTACAAAGATACACACACACACTTGTGCAGCATTAGAAGCTGGAAATGTCCTGCCCCCTTACAGAAATGGAAAATATGATTGGTTAGCAAATATCCAATCAGATTAGAAATTAACCTTCTGATTGGTGGATCAGCTTAGTTGGACTGTCTGTCTTGTTTGTGCCATCAGTTGCGCTCCCAAGTCCCACAGCTCCGTGCCATTTAGAGAGAATCTCTGTACACTTTTTACTCAATGGTGCTGTCATCACATTAGTAGATTGAAAAAGTTATGGGTCAAAAGCTAACCCAGTTCTTCTGGCGGCCATACGCATTATCACTTATTATAGGTGGGCACATGCAAAATCCTAAAAAAGATTGGTGGGCACACGGCGTATGCACTAGACCAGTGTTTCCAAAAACATTTTCTGCCACGGCACACTTTTTACAAAGAAAAAAATACCGTGGCACACCACCATGAAGTCACGTAGGTATGCTGTGTAATAGGGTTGCAGCGGTATACCGGTTTCACGGTATACCACGGTTTGAAAATTGACGGTTATCATACAATGTACATTTGCTTATCTACGGTATTGAGAAATACATACAACTGGACGAAGAAGCTCACATGCGCTTGCGCATCTCCTTGAAAGAGCAATGCCATGGTTCTCCCATTGAAGATATTTCGGCGGCCGCCCAAGTGATAGATTATTTAGGACTGCCAAGGCAGATTTAATGATAATCTCGCAAACAGCTAAAGCAGACATGGGCAATTTACAGCCCTCATTTATCGTAAAAGCATTTTTATTTTTCATTGGATATTTCAGTTAACTTGCATTGGGACATAACGTGTCTCCACAAGCGTTTACCATGCTCATGGTTGCCAGATAGGAGACGCAACACACCCAGTTTAAGATTTATATTTGCGCAATCTGGCAACCATTGAACAAACTTAGCGATCTGTAGTGCAATATTCTGCTCAAGGAAAAGTGTTATACGGCTACTCTGTGTCCATCATTGAGGCTGCATATGATGTTTGGTGCTACTAATTTTGCAGGTAAACCTTCTCAGTGATTCAATTAAATATAAAAGTAGATCTCAGCATCACACACATATGAAGGCAATATCAAACGAGCAAGGGTGCTGTATTGTCCAACTATCAGCATGGCTGTGATAACCTGCTGCCTTGTGTCTACAGCTGAATTACAGCCATTCTGATAGATGGACAATTCAGCACCCTTGCTCGTTTGACATTGCCTTCATATGTTTGGTTGTTGGTCAACCACTAATTTAGATACATTCACTGGTGGCCAAAAGTTTGGAATAACGTACATATTTTGCTGTTTCAGAAGGAAATTGATACTTTAAATCACCAAAGTGGCATTCAACTGATCTCAAAATATAGTCAGGACATTACTGATGTAAAACAGCACCATCACTATTTGAAAAAAGTAATTTTTTATCAAGTCTAGACAGGCCCTATTTCCAGCAGTCATCACTCCAACACCTTATCCTTGAGTAATCATGCTAAAGTGCTAATTTGGTACTAGAAAATCACTTGCCATTATATCAAACACAGTCGAAAACTATTTTGTTAGTAAAATGAATGCATTAAATAGTCTTTGTTTTTGAGTTGCCACAGTATGCAATAGATTGGCATGTCTACACACAAAAAAAACTTTCTCTAGAAACTCGTCAGTCAATCATTGTTTTGAGGAGTGAAGGCTATACAATGCTTGAAATTGTAGATTTCATACAAATGTGTACATTATAGTCTTCAAAGACAAAGGACAACTGGCTCTAACAAGGACAGAAAGAGATGTGGAAGTCCAGATGTACAACTAAACAAGAGGATAAGTACATCAGAGTCTCTAGTTTGAGAAATAGATGTCTCACATGTCCTCAGCTGATAGCTTCATTGAATTCTACCTGCTCAACACCAGTTTCATGTACAACAGTAAAGAGAAGACTCAGTGATGCAGGCCTTATGGGAAGAATTGCAAAGAAAACACTTCTGAAACAGAAATACAAAAAGAAAAAGGTTAAAGTGGGCAAAGAAACAGACATTGGACAACCGATAATTGGAAAAGAGTGTTATAGATTTTAACCCCATTGAGCTTTTATGGGATCAGCTAGACTGTAAGGTGCATGAGAAGTGCCCAACAAGACAGCCACATCTATGGCAAGTGCTACAGGAAGTGTGTAGATGAAATGTCACCCGAGTATCTGGACAAATTGACAGCTAGAATGCCAAGGATCTGCAAAGCTGTCATTGCTGCATGAGGAGGATTTTTTGATGAGAACTCTTTGAAGTAGTTTGATTTTTTTTATTTCAAATTGTTATAGTAATTTTTCACATTATTAAATGTCCTGACTATACATTGTGATCAGTTGAATGGTGAATAAAAGTACCAATTTCTTTCCATAAAATCAAAATCTGAACATTATTCCAAACTTTTGGCCGCCAGTGTAACTTGAGATAGGCAATAGACAATCTAACACAATAATCATCTGTCATCTCAGCTGATAAACAAAATTATTTTAAATGCATGGCTCTTCAGCATCAGCACATTGAATTACTAGACACAACAGCCTTGCTGTTGGCGACCTGTCCAGGGTATCCCCCGCCTTTCGCCCAATGTTAGCTGGGATAGGCTCCAGCCCCCCGCGACCCTGTACACAGGATAAGCGGTTGACGATGGATGGATGAACAGCCTTGCCCTGATTCAAAGTCAATTTAAATGGCAAACTATCCAAAGAAATTCAAAGAGTAAAAGCACATTGATACAGGACATCCACCTTCAGAAATAAACGAGCAACACAACACATATTACAACAAATAAACATAGGTGAATGTGGTCAGACAAATCAAAAACAATTGGATTTATTCATTGAACTTATTCATTATTTTAGCGTGTTTACATGAGATTATATTAAAACCTGACCACGTGAGCGTGTCACGCGAGCTCGCTTACAAAGCAGTTGGCAAGTTCAATGAAATATGAAAATAACAATTGCTACTTCAGCCGAAAGCATTTCCACTCGCAAACACTGCTAATATTGAAGTCGCGCACTACACAAGCTTGACATAAAGGGGTAATCAGGAAAGTAATAAAGGCTGGCTCTAAAGTTTACAAGGTTGCAAATTAAGCAATCTAATAATAGCTCACATAAAAATAACTAAGAACTCGCCGAGAAGACTGTCATTTCAACAGTAAACATCCGTCGAGAGTATGTGTATAACGCACAAAACCGTTATGGTGTGAATGACAGGTCTCCCATCACTCTTAATCGCGTCGCACGAGGGTTTGTGCCCCAGTAAAGCAAGTCAACACACGCTGAATGTTTGGCAAACTATCCGTTCCAGTCCCCACTGCAAGAGGCGACCCGTTCTCTATCGCGAACTGATTCACACTTGGTCAAACTTGACCGTGTACATAAATAACACGACTTCAAGTCTCGGTTCTAACTTTTAACAGGTCACTAAAAAGCACAGACTAAAACAAACTATCACTGATACACCGACAAAGACAAAGGGACTCCGTGAATAACAACGTTCTGAGGATACACAAACGAAAATAAGGTTGTCACCTTCGTCAGTATTGTGGCATTTATTGTTGGTCGCTGAGAAATGCCGACTGTTCGGTCCGCTGTCTTGCGCCATCTTGATACAGTTCAAATTCTGCTGTGTGACGTCACAGAGCCCCAGTAAACCTGCACACCGGACAGCACATATCACGACTTCACGTGTTTAGAAAGCACACACGAGTGGTGTTCGTCGGTGTGGGTGACAGTCAAATTATATTGTTAAAAAATAAACAAAGCCCTTAGAAAAAGTATTGTGATGTTTCCATGGTACTGTAAAACACCAGAGAGTAATAACATGGTACTTTGATTTACATAAGAGCTTACTCCAAGGTCCATTCCATTTGAAAAGTTTGGAAATGCGAATTAATTTGTTACTATTTCAATTTCCAAATGTTATTATATTAGCAAAGTCTTCAAAACTATAAAATATCAAGTGGAAACACGAGAATTATGAAGTGATTTAAAAAGTTCAGCAGATCTAATCTTATTATTTAACATATATTTTAACATATAACTGATAATTTAGCTATTTCAAAGTATCCATCATAGGCCATGTTTATAGTTCCTTTATTAAAAAGAAGAAGAAGAAGAATTAATAAACTGTAATAATCAAGAAGTAGGTTCCAAGGCACTCGTCAGTTCTTAATTAAAACCGCCTTTATTAAGTTGTTTATTTCATATTAGAAACCATTTAAAAACTGTCAACAGTTAAAAATAAAATAAAATAAAAACATGTGGATTGCAAACCCAACTGCCTTCTTCAGGGTACAATTCATGCAAACACAATATCTTATTGAGCTTCTCACAAACACTGGCTTAATTACACACAACTGCTTGGCTTATCAATGTCATCACAACATGGTTATTCTATGAGCAGACAGGGGTCTTTCTTTTGTCATTACAATTTTAGATTTGTAAACAAAATAAAATAAAAAATGTAATTATGTAGGCACAATCTTGATTTAATTGCTCAAATCTCAGTAAAAGTTCTGGTTTTGGACACTTCATTTATTGATTAAATTATGCTGACTGTAAATAGAGTGAATTTCTGCAATGGCACCTAACTGAAAGCTATTGAGTTTAAATGATGCTGCATCCGTGTCGCTAGATATCAGTGATATGTACAAGATGACTTTCTGAGAGAACCTTTAAGCACTAATTTTTTTAAATCACGAGGAAAATAAATTCAGTGAACCAAACGTCAAGAAAACATGGTACTACATTGATACATGCCCAAAGAATCTTTTTGTTTGCAGGCTATTCATAGCTGTTGACAGGTTGACAGGTCTTACCCATGTACTAATTGAGCTAGCGATAGATTTGATCATATTTCCTTAAACTTTGCTCAGTTCACTTAGAGGACTATTTCACCTAAAAATGAAAATTATCTCATTTATTCACCCTCATACCATCCCAGATGTGTATGACTTTCTTTCTTCTGCAGAACACACATAAACATGTTTAGAAGAATATTTCAGCTCTGTAGGTCCAAACAATGAAAGTGAATTGTGATCAGGCCTTTGAAGCTCCATAAAGGAGATTGTCTGTTCTCACCCAAAACTGATTATATTGCTTCAGAAGACATGGAATAAACCACTAGAGTCATATGGATTATTTTTATGCTGCCTGTTTGTGCTTTTTTGGAGCTTCAACGTTCTTGTAATATGGACCCAGAGAGCTGAGATATTTTTCTAAAAATCTTTGTGTTCTGCAGATGAAAGAAAGTCATACATATCTGGGATGGCATGAGGCATGTAAATTATGAGAGAATTTACATTTTTAGGTGAAGAATCCCTTTAAAGACATTTTCCCCAATGGGAAGCAAACCTCACAACACTACATATGAAATACAAAGTTTTAATCTGCATTTGACATTTGATGTGACATTGTACTGTACCAATGTGAACAGAATATCACAGTGAACAAAATAACAGATTCAAAACCAAACATTCATGTTTATGGGGGGAAAAACAACAATAATACAGATAATAATGTTTCAGAGAAGCTACATTTTAGAAAACAAATTAAGTCTTTAAAGGAGGAACCCTCAGAGGTACAGCATATCTAGGACTGTTCTATTCTTAGCCTGACACATTTAAAATCCATCTGTGCATGGCTTATATTTTTACAACTCTTCAGGTTATATAATATTACAACAAATTATAAGAAATTAACACGTGTTTGCATTACACAGTGTAATTCATTATTTTCCAGGCTATATATTGTTTAATAGTTATTAGCAAAAGACTGATGAAAGTTATTGATTTATATAATTATTGATTATTAACAAAATATTTGGATTCCAGAAAATGGATGTCCAAATTAATATGTTCAGTATGCTCAAGTGTTGAGTCTGTACCAAGTAATTACTATTTTTAATATAATAAAAATATACAATTTTTTTAAGCATTTAATACATTTCAAATATTTGTATTATATATATATATATATATATATATATATATATATATATATATATATATATATATATATATATATACACACACACACACACACACACACACACACACACACACACACACACACACACACACACAAAATCAGATACACATAATTTATTAATCAGTACTGCATCAATCCAGACTGTGGTAGTGATCATCAACAAACTCTATTGACCTGTTCAAAATATTGTATTCAGTGCTCCTGAAACTATGGGTGCAACTTTGTTGTTTATTAACTCAAATGTTATCCTTTACAGGGTTGGGAGGGTTACTTTTAAATGTATTCCACTACAGATTACAGAATACATGCTGTAAAATATAATTTGTAATAAGGTCTGTAACGTATTCTAAATACTTTGGATTACTTCTTCAGCACTGGTAGATTTTTTCACTTGTTTTGACTATAAAAACTCCATCAGTACAGTAAGACAAAATACACATGTTAAAAATACATTCTCTGAAAAACCTAAATATCTTATGCAGTGTTGTTTCTAAAACAAGATAAATCAAATTTGAGATATTTTTACAGGAAAACAATAAAACATTTTTTATCAAGAATACAATTTTGCCCTAATATCAAAGGTCTTACTTGAAAAAAGAAAAAGAAGTGTCAGTGTGGAGATAATTTATCTCGGTTGTGTCATAAAGTCTATTAAAACAGCGAATCGGAGCGGTCAAAGTGCAGAATAGTGTTAGGATATGATGATTTAGAAGGCAAGTATTCAATAATTTTCAACTTTTAATTGTCAATTTGAATGGATGTCATGTTTTTGTGACTGTCATTCCACCGTTTCTTACAGATGTGTTCATTAGAACCAGAGACATCAAAGTTTGAATTCTCCTAAAGGAAGTTTAGATAACAATGGGCAAACAATGTTGAAAAACACAACAATGTATTTCAAACTTTTTAAATCTGGGTTTCAGTGAGGCACTTACAATGGAAGTGAATGGAGACCAATTTGTAAACAATTAAATGTGCTATATGTAATATTTTTACTGTACTAAATCATAAAATTAAGATAATAGCTCATTAGAGAATTAGGAAACATGCCAAGTTGACACTTTGAAGTTTCCATTCCAGGCCGGAATTTCTGTTTATGTTTTGGCCTGTGTGATCCCGCCCACTACCCACTCACCAATAGTATTTAGACACCACCAGGTTGCCAGATTTTAACAAGTTTTCAGGCAAACAACACTGCGCGCTGCAGCCATGGAAGCCAGCAAATGATCTGGATCAAAGAAAACAGATTCCACCCGACTTAAAAAGCCTCACCATCCGTCTAAATACCACATTGACCAGAGGCGTAGTAAAACAAGGATAAATATTGGAGATGCCTTTGGAAAATGGAGACAGCTTAAGGCAAATTTGCATGTCAACATTCTGGCAATCCACATGAGCTTCAACTCTGGGGCGGGGCAGACAACTCTCCAATAATTTGAATTTGGACTGCAATACCCATTTCAAATGCTTGTTGTCAATCTTACATATAGCACCTTTAAATACTGTTTCAAAAGTCACAAGATGTAATCAATATGAGTGTTAGATGATTTTAATTTGATCAAATTGCTTAAACCTTTTTATTTTATAATTCAAATTTGTAAATGCTTAGAAATTAGCAATTTCATTGCCATGACAACGTAACACCCTAAAAAGAAGATTAACCAACTTTACAGCTCAAATAATACATACATTTAACTGAAAAATATATGTAAGTGATTTTATAAAAAATTATACACTTCACATTTCTGCCTTTAAACCCTCCAAAAATTGTCTCCATTCGCTTCCATTGTAAGTTCCTCACTAACCTCGTTTATTTTATTTATTTATTTATTTTTTAAAAAGGAGCATAAAAGAAGGGACGAGTTTGAGCTTAACTTGTATTGAACCCAGAATATTCCTTTAAGTGAAAAACAACACTGGGAACATCATTAAATCTGCCAAAATGTAAAGAGCAACATAATAAAATGTAATAGAGAAGCGCTCTCTAGCGTTTTTGTTACTTTTGTTTGTCATGTTTTTTTTTGTCACTCTTTCCCGTTCAGGTTCACCAGGGATGAACTGCTGAAATTTTGGCAGAGCATACATGATAATTGTTTTGGCCTGTGTTTGATTATTCTGACATTTTATTAGGCAACTTATTTGGAGGCGCAGGGGTGCTCTACAAGCGGTCCAAAAGATGCACGAGAGGGAAGCATGTCGGCGCGCTTGTGAAGCTTCGCCAAAGCAGCTTTAGGACTCTGCTGCTGAGTATTCATCTGACGAATGCCCGCTCCCGCTCCCTCTCCAACAAAACAGACAAACTGTTTCTGCTCACTCAAACAAATAGGGACTTTTGCTGCTCTGTGTTTTACATAAACCAGGCTGAGTGAAGCCATCCCGGACAGCGCGTTACATCTGCCGGCTTTCCAGCTGTTCAGAGCGGATTGCGTTGTGGTATCATCTGGGAAAATACTTTTACATCAATGAAAGTTGTTGTACAGATAGAACAGTGTTAAAGAATATGTGCTGTCCTCCTGAGGGAGTTTTCCTCGTTCATTCTGGTGAGTGTTTATATCCTGCCAAAGCATGTGTGGACGCAGCATTGCAACAGCTGGCTGATCACATCACAGACACAGGGCAAAAACAACCGGATTCACTTATTATTATTCTGAGACATTTGAATCAAGCAAACCTCACCAGTGAACTGCCAAAATAAAAACAATACATCACATGCCCCACCAGAGACAGAAATATACTGGATCACAGCTACACCACTGTAAAGAATAGATATCGCTCTGTCCCACATGCAGCTTTAGGACTCTCTGATGACTGTCTGGTACAACTCCCGACCTACAAGCAGCAACTAAAATCAACTAAACCTGTAATAAGGACTGTAAAGAGTTGGACCAATGAAGCAGAGCTGGAACTACAAGCCTGCTTTGTCTGAACTGATTGGAGTGTTTTTGAGGCACTCAGACACAGATCTTACTAAGGAAATCAGAGTTGCTTAAAGAAGCTACTCTGAAAAACTGAAAAACAGTTTTCAGCCAACAATCCTGGATCTGTGTGGAAAGGCCTAAAAAGCATCACAAAGTATAAGACACCTCCCCCTCGCTCTGTAGAGAGTCAACTAATGGCTGATGAACTGAATGTGTTTTACTGCAGGTTTGAAAAGCCCAGTCTCACACCCCTCCCCCACTCTGATCTTCATTTCACACACACACACACACACACACACACACACACACACACACACACACACACACACACACACACACACACATGTTGTGTTTCCATGTTTTATGGGGACTTTCCATAGACATAATGGTTTTTATACTGTACAAACTTTATATTCTATCCCCTAAACCTAACCCTACCCCTAAACCTAACCCTCACAGAAAACTTTCTGCATTTTTACATTTTCAAAAAACATAATTTAGTATGATTTATAAGCTGTTTTCCTCATGGGGACCGACAAAATGTCCCCACAAGGTCAAAAATTTCGGGTTTTACTATCCTTATGGGGACATTTGGTCCCCACAAAGTGATAAATACACGCTCACACACACACACACACACACACACACACACACACACACACACACACACACACACACACACACACACACACACACACACACACACACACACACACACACACACACACCAACACCTCCTGGAACCCCCCTCCTCCCCCCTCCTGCTACTCAATCTGCACTTATGATCTGTGAGGAGGATGTATGCCGGGTCTTTCACAAAAAAGACTAGGAAAGCTTCAGGCCCAGATGGTGTTTCACCTGCCTGTCTGAAAGTCTGCGCTGACCAACTGGCCCCCATCTTCACACAGATCTTCACAAGATCTCTGGAACAGTGTGAAATTCCCTGCTGCTTCAAATGTTCCACCATCATTCCGGTCCCCAAAAAAACCCAAATCACAGGACTTAATCACTACAGACCTGTCACTCTCATATCTGCGGTCATGAAGTCGTTTGACAGAATGGTTTTGGGCTACCTGATGGGCATCACTTGACCTCTGCTGGACCCCCTTCAGTTTGCTTACTGAGCAAACAGTTCTGTGGATGATGCTGTCAACATGGGACTGCATTATATCCTGCAACACATCGACAGACCTAGGACTTATGCAAGGATCCTATTTGTGGACTTCAGTTCAGCCTTCAATACCATCATGCCTGATCTTCTCTCAACCAAACTGACCCAGCTCTCAGTGCCCACCTCAATCTGACGATGGATCATCAGATTTCTGACAGATAGGCAGCAGCTAGTGAGACTGGGAAAACTCACATCCAGGACCCTCGCTATTAGCACTGGTGCTCCTCAGTCATGCGTTCTCTCTCCACTGCTCTTCTCCCTGTACATGAATGACTGTACTGCAAAATACCCCACTGTCAATCTCCTGAAGTTTGCAGATGACACCACACAAGTCTACAAACAGACGGGAGGTTGATCAGCTGGCTGTCTTCTGAACACGCTAAAAACAGTGGACATGATAGTGGACTTCAGGAGAAATCCCTCTGCACTTGTTGTCTAAAACATGCTTCTGTTTTTCTTACAGGTCATTTGTGATTTCTTTCATATGACTTGTAGGCTTTTTATTTAGGATTTTATTATAGGCAGTGTGGAACACAGAGGCTGTGGATAATGGGGTGAAACAGCCACAGCAGTCCAGATGGTAATGAGGGATACCGTGGGAACCTTAGTGCTTCTGTCACCTACAGACTGGAGAAGAACACATTGAGTGTGCTGCACCATGCACATACTGACCAAACTACACCGATCAACCATTCATACTTCAACCTGGCTGGACAGGAAGGGCTACACGCACACAAGTCTAAAACTGCATGGTAGAAACAATACACAAATAAATTAAGAGTAGGCGGACAGTACTCCTATCCATTTACTGTAACACACTATTGGTGACTGAGTTTATTCATAATATATAATATTTGTGTTTCCTCAAATTGACACCATTGTTTAAGCCAATGTTGTTATGTCCAGCCTGCTTAAATGAACATATTACAATTCCACATTAATGCACAGAATTTACACATTCCATCTTAACATCCCATCCTAATTATAATCTTGGTCTCTGCAGAGCGGTGCTTCCTGGGACTAGCCATGTTCTGGAGGTGAGCAGTACCCCACCCAGGGTTCAGTTCGACACCTCAAACTTCCTGGATGGGACACTAAGAGGGAAAGGTGGAACTTCCTACCCCAAACACTGTACCTTCTGTTTAGAGACCCAAAACTGGCCTGATGCTGTCAATCAGGTAAAATACTTAAATATATTTTGATTCTCCTGAAATTGTCCAAATATTCAAACAAGCCCTTGAAATCTTCTAGAGCAGAGAGAATTACAAAGTAATTGGTTGGCATCTCTGTGTTATACACAGTAACTGTGATCACAAGGAATTTGTACTTACAACATATTTAATTATATGTCATATAAAATGGACCCATTAAAGAAATTGGAATAAATGTGTATCTCCCAATTTTGTATCTCATTATGCATGGAAAAATTATGATGCCTTGATCCTGCCACAGAAGAAAAAAGGTAAGAGGTAAGGTTTAGACTTTATCTCACAATTGTTACTTTACTTTCTATTTCTCATAATTATGATATAAAGTTGCAATTGTGCAAATAAAGTTGTGATCACAAGATATAGGCTAAACTTGCAATTACGAGAAATAAAGGAACAATTACAGTATAAAGGAACAAAAACAGTTTTCAGCCAACAATCCTGGATCTGTGTGGAAAGGCCTAAAAAGCATCACAAAGTATAAGACACCTCCCCCTCGCTCTGTAGAGAGTCAACTAATGGCTGATGAACTGAATGTGTTTTACTACAGGTTTGAAAAGCCCAGTCTCACACCCCTCCCCCACTCTGATCTTCATTTCACACACACACACACACACCAACACCTCCTGGAACCCCCCTCCTCCCCCCTCCTGCTACTCAATCTGCACTTATGATCTGTGAGGAGGATGTATGCCGGGTCTTTCAGAAAAAAAGACTAGGAAAGCTTCAGGCTCAGATGGTGTTTCACCTGCCTGTCTGAAAGTCTGCGCTGACCAACTGGCCCCCATCTTCACACAGATCTTCACAAGATCTCTGGAACAGTGTGAAATTCCCTGCTGCTTCAAATGTTCCACCATCATTCCGGTCCCCAAAAAACCCCAAATCACAGGACTTAATCACTACAGACCTGTCACTCTCATATCTGCGGTCATGAAGTCGTTTGACAGAATGGTTTTGGGCTACCTGATGGGCATCACTGGACCTCTGCTGGACCCCCTTCAGTTTGCTTACCGAGCAAACAGTTCTGTGGATGATGCTGTCAACATGGGACTGCATTATATCCTGCAACACATCGACAAACCTAGGACTTATGCAAGGATCCTATTTGTGGACTTCAGTTCAGCCTTCAGTACCATCATGCCTGATCTTCTCTCAACCGAGAGACATAAATTTGCAATTATGAGGAATAAAGTCACAATTGCAAAATGTAGGATAAACTTGCAATTGCGAGATATAGTCTAAATGCAATTATGAAAAATAAAGTAACAATGGTGAGATATAGGCAAAATTTGCGATTACGAGAAATAAAGGTGCAATTGCAAGACTTGGGCTAAACTTGCAATTACGAGTAATAAAGGTGAAATTGTGAGACATAGGCTAGACTTGCAATTACAAGAAATAAAGGTACAATTGTGAGATATAAAGTTGTAATTGTGAGAAATATAGTTGCAAAATGCAAAATGTAGGCTAAATTTGCAATGACGAGAAAGTCAAAATTGCGAGGCACAGGATAAACTTGCAATTCTGAGAAATAAAGGTAGAATTGCGAGATACGAAGGTGAAATTATAAGAAATTGCAATGGCAAGACTCGCAATTACAAGAAGTAAAGGAACAATTGCAAGTCATAGGCTAAATTTATAAGATAAACTTGCAATTATGATAAAGGTAGAATACAAAGATACAAAGGCACAATTATTAGAAATAAAGTCGCAATTGCGAGATATAGGCTAAACTTGCAATTACGAAAAATAAAGTTAAAATTGCAAGGTATAGTCGCAATTGTGAGAAATAAAGTTGCAATGGTGAGATATAAGCTAAATTCGCAATTACAAGAAATAAGGTAGCAATTGCAAGTCATAGGCTTAATTCGCAATTACGAGAAATAAACTTGCAATTGCAAGACTTGGGCTAAACTTGCATAAATATTAGATAAATAGTAGAAAGGATAAACTTGCAATTATGAGAAATAAAGGTAGAATTGTGAGATATAAAGGGCATAAAGGCACAAAAATGAGAAATAAATTCAAAATTGACCCTTGGATAAGCCCCGCCTTAAAAGTTTCTGATCAAGCCTATCTTAGCAACTGTCCGCCACTTCGCCAACAAGCGCTTGCTTTTTTCCAATGAGAGTCTACAGCCATAGTACTTAACAGGCAGCCCGCAAACCATATTTTTGTGCCCTGCGTGATGTCATCACATAAAATAATTGAATGTGTATGAATTTTGAGGCATCAATTTTCTAGAGCTTGCATTTAGAGCTAGTATTGGATATAAATGTCTTGTTTTGAGGGCACTGTATCTCTGGGGTGTGTGTGTTCACTAAGTGGCCAGTGTGTTGTGACAAGCTTCGACAGTGACAATTCTATATTTGGCAAAATCTTGTACATTGCCATTTTTAGAATGGTTTTATATGCTGCAGTATGGTCTACTTGTAAAAGTGTGGATCTTTTAAAAATAAACAAACAAACAAAAATATTGGCCTATATATGATCATTAAAATAATAGTATATCAGTCATTTATTTAAAGAACCTCACTTTTACAAGAATTTTGCTATATATCTACAGTATATGTAATCTTTTATTTTACTTGTGTTTGTTACATGTGTCCATTATGTATACAATAGAATATTGCATAGTCTGCTCACCTTATTAATATAAAAAAGTATTTAAAATATTTTTTAATACATTTAAAAAAAAGAGTGTGGCCCTCAAGACTAAACGTATCCTGCTTTCAGGCCCCCTGGCTTTCCAAAGTTGAGTATCCCTGGTCTACTGGAATAAGGAGTGTTTGAGTAGGTTTACTCCAAATTCTATAGGAATTTTCCAACATTGTTGCTGGGTCAAGAAGTGCATGCTATGGATTAAACTGTGTCAGCCCTCATTCCCAAATTAACGTGTATAACATGAGCAAGGACACCTACATTTCCTACAAGGTAATTTAAAGCTAAAACTTGAATTCATAATTAATGTATTTATTGACTCATGTCTTAATAAAAGGCAATAGTAAATAAAAGAGTTCACAGCATAATAGTGGGTATGTTATGAGATGTTATAAGCAGTTCTGTTCACTTTGTTATCAGGTGTGTAATCTCCATCAAATGACGCAATGACACAAATGAGTGTGATAATTGTTTTTCTTTACTCTTATTCAGTCTCCAAAATTTTCAATCAAATTACTGTGTAATTTAACAATTCCTTTGACAAAAACATCAGATAAATATACTCTTCTTTCCAGCCAAAGTAAGAATATAGTTAATTCCGTTTTATGAGAATATTTAGCCAAAAACACTAAATATTTTATCACAGCACTCTTACATTCATTACTATGGGAAGTTCTGCAAAGCTCATCAGAGCATGCAACTATTTTCAAGGGGGAGGAGCTTAGAGAAGGTGATTGTGATGTATTAAATTTGAATGATGTATTACAGAATCTTTTCATTTTTTTTCCCACGGTGGGATCAAGGCACCATAGAGAATGCATAATGACTAAATTAATGAGATGCTGTAACCTATGTCTCTCCTCAGGCTCATTTTCCTGATGCTCTGCTGAGGCCAGTAAAGGAGTGCACACACAACACATGCTTCATATTCTCTGTGGTCTGAAATTACATAAACGTGTATTGTTGTGTATGTATTATGTCTGCACTTTCAACCTGGCAGAACATAGGTGACACTGGCATTATCTTGACATTATATTTCTGTATATTTTGATTTTGTAAATCAGTGAAACAAAAATGTATACACCATCAATGTATTGATAATCATGAACTGAGACATCTTACTCCAACACTTCAACACTGATGGTCAAGTGATATCCAAATAGTAGAATCAAACACATTTAATCCAGGTGCCCACATTTTAAATTTAAAGATCCACAAAAGTCTTGCCGTAAGCTTTTTTAAAATACATTTGATAACAGAGAGCACATTTTGGCAAAATATGTGTCAGATTTTACTGTAGTCCCATGCCATCATCATAATGTTCATGATGCAAAACACAGTAATAATGTTCATTGTATTTGACCAAAAAGAAATAAATAAAAAGAAATCGCACACATACTTCATGCTGTATATTCAAAATGTATGCACATGCTTGCTTTCAGTGCTTATAACTGTAATAATGCACTACAAAGCAGTCCAATATGGACTTTCATTTTCGAAGGCTGTTTGTGTGAAATCACACAATGTCTGTGCTTCCTCTGCTAAAAGGAAACGGATTCAAGAACCTCCACAGGTTAAATCTGGATTTATCTCCCCACTCTCATTTCATTGTAAATAGTGTACACATTAGTGGATGTTTATTTGGTTTTTGTGAAAATATCATTGTGTTTATTGGGTGAGAGAGAGAGAGAGTGGGTGGGTGGGTGGGTGTGTGTGTGTGTGCGCGCGCATTACTGTGTTGAGATGAGTGATACTATAGTGTGTATAATGCGAGATCCTCGTGGACAGCTGATCAGGTCAATGCTAGGGTTTTTGATCTTTTCTTCTAAGAGCTGATCCAGCTCCCACCTCAGCTCCTTCACCAGCTCAGCCACCTACACAACGCAGATGGTAAAAACAAATGTTGAAAATGGAATAATAGCATACTACTTACTGCATACTGTATGGTATAGTGTACTATGCTTTATATTCAATTCAACTAAATTACTACCTACTACTTTGAAGGGAAACAGTATGTTTCAAACAATACTATGTCACATGACCTTAATACATTACATGTTTAATTCAGCAATTGGCATTCAGTTATTACCTTATAAATACATTGTGATTTTGTCACAATGGACATGGAGAATCAAGTTGAGCGCATTGCATTGTGGGATGCAGTATTCCTCCCAGAGTACCTTTATTTTGGACAGTTCCCTTTCAAGTCGGTCACTCAATGTTACTTACGTCGAATGACAACTAGGGGTCACTCCCGAGTCCCGATATCTCTGAATAGTTTTCAATCATGCCAATTCTGATTTGCAGATTTGCAGAGGTCCCGCTTCCATGCTCAGAACCTTCTGCTTTCACAGTCGAGAACGGATATCTCTAAACAGCCAACGTTGCGAGCAAAGCACAGTTTCAGCATTGAAGTTCTCTTCTGTATTACCAAGCGGATCAACAGGAGATCTTTGTTCAATGGGTGCCAAGCAAAGAAACATAATTTATGTATGTATTACTGTTCTGTGATCATCTTTCCCCACAGCAACAAAAACTAAGAGTAAACGTTTGTGGTAATTTTAAGGATTAGGTACCGCAAATGCCTCCAGTGCAGCAGACACAACATCCTGCCACAGGATGGACATGACAGCTGCTATTTATTCCTGGGCAACGACCACGGGCAGGTGCAGTTCGTGAATACTCAGTGCTCTCATTGCGAGAGCAATACGCTATGTTCCAGAGCGGCAGTCTTCATGAGGGACACAACCGCAGCTTCTCACGACACCCCTACCATGACTCCGGAAGGAACGCAGGTGAGTGCTGCACCCAGAGAATGTGTTGGAGGAAGTCTTTATGTCCGCGAATGATCTGACCAGCTGCCATGCTAAAAGCGTGATAGCTGAGAGAGTTAACAGATAAGATGCTGAACTGGTTCACATCCTCTCAAGAGCAGTTAAGGAGCTTGGACTCGAATGAACTACTCCATCAGAGCCCATCAGAGCCAAGCACTTGCAGCTGGATTAATGGATTCTGAGCACAGACCGGCGTCAAGCCGCTACCCAGCACTCAGTGCCATTCTTCCCAGAGGTCCACACGGAGCTCTCCAAAACATGGCATGCTCCCCATTCATTGCACACACATGTTTTGGGAGTGATGGACTTTACAATGCGGAGCAGAGGGTATATACCAAGCTGCCACAGGTGGAGGAGGTGATTGCATTACACCTATGCCCCTCTCTCTCGTCCAAAGCATGCAGACTTACGTCAGAGACAGTCGAGACAGGCTGCATCAGCCTTGCACACCATGGTGGTGTCGCAGGCTTTTCAAGCCAAGGTCCTGAAGGATATGGACGAGCGTGGTCCCGATCTCGTGCTCTTCGATTGACCTTGCACTGCGTGTCACCAAAATTATGGCACAGCGATTGGAAGATCAATGGGTAGTATGGTGACGCTTGAGCGGCATCTCTGGTTGAACAACACGGAGATGAGCGATATCACACTGCTTGATGCTCCGGTGTCACAGAAAGTCTTGTTCCGAGACGCAATTGATGTTTTCTCCGAAAAGCTGGAGACTGCACAAAAGCACTAATTGGCAATGAAACATTTCATGCCATTTAAGCTAGAAGCCAGCAGATCCATGCAAGATCGCCATGCCCCGCCAAAGCCAGCACTCCTTCAACTTCAGCACTGGAAACCGGGCACTAAACCAGGAGTAAAATCACTGTGCCCATGGCCAAGACACAGCTTCGGGCGCACACCATGGAGGGAGGAACCCCCCAGGCTGGCAGACGCACCGCTGACGTTGTCAGTGCAGCAAAGAGGATGCCAAAGCTCCAGCCACTGTATACCCCAGCCAGGAAGTAGGCACTGTCTCTTCTCCCCAAAGTTGGGAGCGATAGAGTAAAAATAAAGAATATGCATGTTGAAGCTGCAGCAACGAATGCAATTACTTCCTCAAAAAATGTACTTTTTCCTCATTTTACTGCAAACACATTGTTCACATGTCCTCGGGTTAAATCCGAAAATCTTTACCCTCTCACGTTCCACGCAGATGCCTGGAGAGTACTTCTGGGCATTTCCAAGTGGGTTGCCAGAACCGTAAAAAACGGTTATACAATCCAGTTCGTGAGATGGCTACCAGCGGCATTCAGTCTTACACTGTATCAGGTCGAGGTGCGCTGGTACTCTTTGAAGCAGAAACCTCTTTGCAAAACATGTAATAGAGGTAGTTCCACCAAAAGAAGCTCAGAGGGGCTTTTACAGCTGCCAATTCCTTGTCCCAAAAAAAGATAGCAGCCTAAAACAGATTTAAGATTTGCTCTTTGGATTATCCTTGGCTCCCCGCATATTCACAAAATGTGCAGATGCAGTGCTGGCCCTGATCAGAATGCAAAGAATATGCATCCTGAATTACCTCTAATTGTAGCACAGTCAGAGGCGCAATCTTGATTGCACATCTGCGGCGACAAAAAAGAGCACTCACAGCAACACAGAGAATTGTTTCTAGGTATGATTTTTTTTTTCCTTTCAGAAGGCTCTCGGGTTGATGGCTGCTGCCATACCTCTGTGATACTGCACATGAGACCTTTTCAATGCTGGGTGAAGGCGAACGTGCCATGGTGGGCATGGCACTATGACAAATTACATCTGCTGGTGACACATTGTTGTTTGGCAGTGCTGTCACAGTGGAAAAAAGCTGTGTTCTATCAAACAGTCATTAAACTGGGGCAAGTAACCAGACACAAGGTGGTTATCACGGACGCATCCAAAATGGGCCGGGGAACCCTGTACGATGGGCACACAGCGTTCTGCATCTGGGATGATGCAAAGAGGGTGTGGCACATAAATTACCTGGAATTATGGGCAGTGTTTCTGGCTCAGAAAGGTTTTTATCCAGAACTCCAGTATTGACATGTGTTGGTCCGGACGGACAACACATCAGTGGTGGCTTATAGGGGAAACACGGTCATGTCCAATGCAGTATCTGATGCACCACATTCTACTATGGTGTAATAAACATCTCAAATCTCTCTGGGCATTTCACATTCTCAGTTGTTCTCATTACAGGGACATTATCTGCTCCTGTGTCAAAGTTTTTGCTCCTGAGATTGGAGACTCCATCCTCAGGTGGTCCTGAGAATATGGAAAACATTTGGGGATGCGGAAGTGGATCTGTTTGCTTCCCAGGAGACCACACACAGCCAACTGTGGTACTCGCTGAGCCAGGCTCCCCTGGGAACGGATGCCTTAGCATTTACAAAAGGAGGTAGATCCTTTTCATATTTGGCACCTAATCTATGGAATAGTCTCCCAAACACTGTTCGAGATGCAGACACTCTCTCAGTTTAAATCTAGACTAAAGACTCATCTATTTAGCCAGGCATACACCTAATTTATCCTCCAACCCACAATTAGGCTGCTTTAGTTGGGTCTGCCGGAACCAGAAACCAGAAACCAATTTATAACTCTGCAATAAATTGAATGGCATCTATGCTTACATCTTTTTATTTGTTTCCCCATCTCAACCTCGGGACTCCTATCCTGAGGTCACCAGAACCGGCTGGATCCAGCACCATTCCTGCTTCGTGTTGACTCCACTGCTACATGTCGCTGAATGATGATGACTAAATGCAGCCGGTGCCAGCCATATATCACTTCAGTCTATTATGATGGACTTCAGAGGATGAACTGATGCCAACTCCAACCTGCATCACCTCGGTCTATTGATGGACTACGATCTTGAAATGGAATGCATAGACTAACTATTGCCAACAAAAGCCTTCATCAGCCAATTAACAAGGACAATTGCATCTATGTGAACTCCTGCAATTAAACAAGATGGACTTCGAAGACTGTGGTCATTAATCTTACAGTTCAAACACAATCTATGTTTAATCAATGACCCTTATCACTTAGTTTAATAATTTTAAACCATGATTTTACCTATACATAATTAATATTTACATTACATTCATAATGTTAGCCAGAGGGGAACTGGCCCCCACAGTGAGTCTGGTTTCTCCCAAGGTTATTTTTCTCCATTAATCAACATCTTATGGAGTTTTGTGTTCCTTGCCACAGTCGCCTACAGCTTGCTCACTGGGGTTATTAATACAATTATTATTCAATTATTTTTAAACAAGATTAAGAGTCGTATTTTATCTAAATTGCACAATGATGATTCATCGACTTTATAGACATTACAGTTTTATCGTCTGTTAATGCTGATCTTCTGTAAAGCTGCTTTGAAATGATGTGTGTTGTGAAAGGCGCTATACAAATAAAATTGACTTGACTTGAATTGACTTAGCCCAAAAATGGCCAGCAAATATGCATTTCCCCCAGTCGGCCTGATTTCCCAAGTGTTGTGCAAGATCAGGATGGATCGGGAAGCAGTGCTACTAGTTGCGCCGAAATGGCACATCGAGCCATGGTTTAAAGCCGAACTGCTGGAAGCTCCACCATGACGAATTGCACTGAGGAAAGATCTACTCTCTCATGTGCAGGCCACAATCTGGCATCCACAGCCAGAGCTGTGGAACCTACATGTTTGGCCATTAAACGGAACATGTGTGAAACAGATGAGTTGTCACATACAGTTTGTAACACCATTGTGCAGACCTGAGCTCCCTGTATGCATTAAAGTGGGGAGTCTTTTCAGACTTTTCTGTCACGAAACAAAAACCCAGCAGACTGCTCATTGAACATGAGGCTGCACTTTCTCCAAGAGCAATTAGATGCAGGTTTATCACCATCAATGCTGAAAGTGTATGTTTTGGCAAATCACATTCCAAGAATTTCAATAAGCAAGCATGTTCTTGTTACGAAATTCCAACAGGAAGTGGGACGTATCATACCAACTTGCCCAGTTACAGTCCCAGTGTGGGATCTATCAATGGTGTTGAAGGCCATCGCTTCAGTCAAGCGGGTGCGAGAAATCCAAGCTCTATCAATGGAGGATTCCTGTCTAGAGTTTGGTCCAGGATTTTCTAAAGCCATTTTGAAGCCTAAAATTGGCTACACCCATAAGGTTTTATCTACTCCGTTAAAAATGTTTCTTTTTCTCCTTCTTCTGTTTCACTTAGAAGAGAGTTTATTGCACAAAAATTATCTGTCCAATACGAGCGTTGCACATTTATATAGAGCATATATCCCAGTTTAGGTTTATGCCAGTCAGTCAGCTCTTTGTGTGTTTCGGAGGCCAATCCAAAGGCAGTCTTTAAGCTGGATCATAGACACCATTAAGCTGATGCATGAATCACAGGGCTTGGAATGGCATACAGTACATACAGTGGATTTAAAAAAGCCCACTTCACAAGATGCATGTCTTCCTCTTGAGCATTGGCAAAAGGGTTGTCATTATCAGACATCTTCCAAACAGCAGTCTGGGCTTCACCAAACATATTTTTTAGATTTTATAATCTAGATGGTGCTCTCTGTGAAGGGAAGTTGAGCTCTCATAATGAGTAGCACTAAACGTTTTTCTTGGGAACATGAAGGTTGTTGTTCACAACTTGTGTTTTATTAGTTTCATTCTGAACAAAATAGTGTTCACCCGTTGGGTGAAAAAAACTTTTCACTGGTTAGGTAATACGGATACAGAAATTACAGTATGGCACAAGATCCATGTTTGTATACTCCCTGGAGTGGTTAGATACAAATGGGAAGGGTTGCTAAAGATTGACTGTAAATAATAGCAGTAATCTTATATATAAAGGACAACGGGTCCCTAAGCATATTGTATCTGCCTAATGGAAAGGTTAGGCAGTTAGGACATTTTTTTATTTAAAAGAATTTTTCCTAGATTCCATATGGGAAAATGTAACTCTTCCTTAGCTTGGTTTAAGGTTTCCCAGAAGGTGGCTCCTTTCATGACCAGGATTGAGAGACTGTTATTCGGTCCTCTCTCCAACAGTTCATCACCTCATTTGACGTGAATTCTATGGAAAAGATTGGCTAAACATAGTCTATGGCAAGAGTCACTCGCTGTCTCTGACTTTTCCCCACCCAGGTAGGGAAACAGGCTGTCTGTGAGCTTACTAAAACATGATGGGGAGCAAGAGCAGCCATATCAGTATTATGGCATTTTTTTATAGGGACCCCTAGTCGTCATTCGACGCAAGTAACGTTGCACGACCGACTTGAAAGGGAATGTCTAGGTTACTGAAACATAACCCAGTTTCCCTGAAAGGAGGGAACAAGACGTTACCAATTCCTGCCACAATGCTGATTACTGCCGAAAAGTCTCTCAAGATCCTATCGCTGATTCAGTCGGAGAAGGTCCCGATGAGCCCAGCCTTTTATAAGCTTGCTGAGAATGTAAGCGGGACCTCGAAAGACAACTGCCAATCAGAATTGCCGTGATTGAAAACTATTCAGAAATCGGGGACTCAGGAGTGATCCCTAATCGTCATTTGACGCAAGTAACATCTCGTTCACTCCTTTCAGGGAACCCAGATTACGTTTCAGTAACCTAGCCGTTTGGTAAATGTAGTCAGGTTCTCCATGCTTACAGAAACTTTCTACTATGTTTACAGTATACATAGAACTGTACATTAACATATGCAAAATGTGTAGTTTGCACAAGCTTTTGTATCTTTATGCATTTAATATGTGTAACTTGGGAAGTAGTATCGAAATATCCCTTGTCCTCAGTATACTGTACATACTGTATAATGCACGATGGTATGTTAGTGTGCTGTTAAGAAAATAGAGTCTGGCTCAAAAGTATTTCAGAATAGCATACTGCATACTGCCATACTATTCTAATAGGCAGATATGGCAGTAGTAGTAAGGATATTATGGGTAGTATGCCATTCCGACCTCAGCCAAGAGTCAACATAGTTCAAAATAGCATATGGCCATACTATTCTTATTATGTATCTACAGTACATACAGCAGAAATAGTAAGAGGGAAATGTTAGTATGCTTTTCCAAACATAGCGAGACTCTGGGTCAAAATTGTTTAGAATAGCATACTTCCATACTGATTTTGCCATTTTTGTACATTATATACTGCAGGACTAGTAAGAGTTAAATGCTAGTATGCTATTGCGAACATAGCCAGACTGTGGCCAAGTTCGGAATGGCATACTACTCTTATTAGTTCTGCCAAAGACAGATATGGCAGAAGTAGGAAGAGTAGTATGCCATTCCGAACTCAGCCAAGGAGTCAACATAGTTCAGAAAAGCATACTACCATACTTCTCTTATTATTTATGCTGTATCTACAGTATATACTGCAGAAATTGTAAGAGTAAAAATGTTAGTATGCTATTCTGAACATAGTCAGACTATGGTTCAAAATAGTTTAGAATAGTATACTACCGTACTGATCTTGTTATTTATGCTATATGTACAGTATATACTGCAGAAATAGTAAAGGTGTTGTGTTAGTATGCTATTTTGAACTTATCAGCTGTTTTACCTCATGAGAGGCGGCAGCAAATTTGATCCAACCGTCATCCAGAGAGATAATGAACTCTCCACGCTGCAGCTCCACACTGACTTGCCCTCCACCAAACAGCACCATGGGATACACGCACACCATGCTACAGTCACGGATAAACACTCGACTAGTCTTCACTTTCTCATGGTACACCAGGTACGGGCTGTCATAGTGGCGCACCTACACAGAGTGAAACCTCAGATATTTACAATCAAGACATTTCAAATGATTGAAATTGAATTCAAACAACAATATATGATTCATTTGGGTGTGTTTCTAGGGAACATACAACAACGAAGAGAAATAACATTTAAGGTGCATGTGTTCATAAATAGTACGTGAGAGAAATAGTTACAGAGAAGTTCACAGATGAGGGGTGTATGTGGACGGCTCCATCACTCTTGGTCATGAAGCGTAGTTCCTCTGCTTTAGGCTGCATCTTCATAGCACCCTTACAAGTGAGCTTATACTTGCCCTGAGGAGATCTTACCTAAACACACAACACACACTTTACACATGCTCTCACTTTCACATTTCACAATGGATACCCTTGTCGCAGAGGGATTTGAGGCACTGACCTGCACTACATTGGGGTAGAGGGCGGCACACAACATGGCTGACATCAGTTTTGTGTTATCAGAGTTCAGGTTTGCCTTTGAGAGAGAGAAAATCACTTTGTTAAAAGGACAGCTTACCTACTTTTCGATAGCATGGGTAAGACACTATTACATGAGTAATGTGTCTATATTATTGTTTTTACTTAAAATGCATATATGTTTTGTATAGATCCTTTTTAATTTTCCAGATTTTCAATGTGGACCCAACTGTATGTTTGCCACATACAGTTAAAGTCAGAAGTTTACATACAACTTAGCCAAATTTAAACTCAGTTTTTCACAATTCCTGACATTTAATCATAGAAAATGTTCCCTGTCTTAGGTCAGTTAGGATCAGTACTTTATTTTAAGAATGTGAAATGTCAGAATAATAGAATTATTTATTTCAGATTTGTTTTACTTTCGTCACATTCCCAGTGGGTCAGAAGTTGATATATACTTTGTTAGTATTTGGTACCATTGCTTTTAAATTGTTTAACTTGGGTCAAATGTTTTGGGTAGCCTTCCACAAGCTTTTCACAAATAAGTTGCTGTAATTTTGTCCCATTCCTCCAGACAGATCTGGTGTAACTGAGTCAGGTTTGTAGGGCTCCTTGCTCGCACATGCTTTTTCAGTTCTGCCCACAAATTTTCTATCGCATTGTGGTCAGGGCTTTGTGATGGCCACTCCAATACCTTGACTTTGTTGTCCTTTAGCCATTTTGCCACAACTTTGGAGGTATTCTTGGGGTCATTGTCCATTTGGAAGACCCATTTGTGACCGAGCTTTAACTTCACGGCTGATGTCTTGAGGTGTTGCTTCAAGATATCCACATAATTTTCCTTCCTCATGATGCCATCTATTTTGTGAAGTGCACCTGTCCCTCCTGCAGCAAAGCACCCCCACAAGATGCTGCCACCCCCATTTTTCACAGTTGGGATGGTGTTCTTTGGCTTGCAAATCTCACCCTTTTTCCTCCAAACATAACGATGGTCATTATGGCCAAACAGTTAAAAACAAAATTCAACAGACCAGAGGACATTTCTCCAAAAAATAAGATCTTTGTTCCCATGTGCACTTGCAAACTGTATTCTGACTTTTTTATAGTGGATTTGAAGCAGTGGCTTCTTCCTTGCTGAGCAGCCTTTCAGGTTATGTCGATATAGAACTAATTTTACTGTGGATATAGATACTTGTCTACCTGTTTCCTCCAGCATCTTCACAAGTTCCTTTGCTGTTGTTCTGGGATTGATTTGCACATTTTGCACAAACGATGTTAGTTTATAGGAGACAGAATGCGTCTCCTTCCTGAGCGGTATGATGGCTGTGTGGTCCCATGGTGTTTATTCTTACGTACTATTGTGGTACCTTCAGGCATTTGAAAATTGCTCCCAAGGATAAATCAGACTTGTGGAGGTCCACAATTTTTTCTGAGGTCTATGCTGATTTATTTTCAAACAAAGAGGCACTGAGTTTGAAGCTAGGCCTTAAAATACATCCATAGGTACATCTCCAATTAACCTATCAGAAGCTAATTGATAAAGGCTTGACATAATTTTCTGGAATTTTGCAAGCTGCTTAAAAGGCACAGTTAACTTGGTGTATGTAAACTTCTGATCCACTGTAATTGTGATATAGTCAATTAAAAGTGAAACAATCTGTCTGTAAACAGTTGTTGGAAAAACTACTCAAGTCATGCAAAGTAGATGCCCTAAACGACTTGCCATTACAGTTTGCTAATGTGAAATATGTGGAGTTGTTAAAAAATGAGTTTGTAAAAATGTAAAAGTCTGATTTCAACTGTACTTCAACCACATTACTAAACTATCTCACATACTACTGCTTAAGCAAGCACTGTTACCTCATAGCCTGTGGCCTCCAGTACCCCATCACTTCCTTTAGAGCTCATTTTTTCAATGACTCTTGCTTTCAGTCCATCTTTCACAAAGCCAATATCCGACAGGAGCTCTGCAAACTGTCTTTTAAGACATGCTATTTCCTGAGAAAACATGTACAAAACAGAAAAGTTATCAAAGTATGCCGAAAAGATGGACAACTACATTGAGCCAATCAGAGACCAGTCTTACCTGTAAGCCCCGGATTGAAAGGAAGTTCTCTCTGCAATACTGATAGCCTGCCTTAGAGCCATTCTGTGCTGCATTACACCAACCCTGAAAAAACACACAACACAACAGCACCGTAAGTCTTCATGACTGTACTAAACAACACATTTCAAAACTTGTATGTTTACTAACCTTGTATGCCTGCAGCAAGGCCAAATGGTCACTGTTAGCCAGAGAGAAACTTAACTTCTTCTCATTGGCTTCCTCTCTTTTATCCCATGGAGACACCTGTGAGGGTGGCCACCAAGAGAACATTGATCTCACGGTACTAGCTAGACCAGCAGTTTTCAGTAAGTAAAAGTGAGAATTTCTTTTGTAATTTATAAAAAAAAATGTGGGCACATACTTCATAAAATTTATTTAATTACATATTTATTTAGCATTTAGTAAAAAGGTGTCTTTTACATTTATCAGAGGGGAGTCCTACAGTCTAAGATTTTGATAATTGCTGTCTTAGACCAAAATACTGTCTTCTTGTATATTACTTGTGTTTTGTGACTTACGAATGGGCTCTTGAAGGCCAGGCTGGCAGCGATGGTGAGGGCAGGCTCCAGGCAGCGGAAGATGGCTCCCAGCAGCATGAGTTTACCGATGCGGACGTCCACGGGCAGACAGGCCAGATGCCAGCCCAGTGGAGTCAGAGACTCATCATCCGTCAGAGCGCCCAGCGCACACAGGCGCTGTTTAGCAGCCTCCAGGCTGCCCTCTGCGGGAGGCTCAATCAGCTGAGAGAAAACGGAGTTCAGAGGACGCCCTGCAAACACTTCCAATACTTTAACCCTGAGAAAGAAGAGCAGAAATGAGGTCAAGCTTAAGAATTCTGTCATCATACATTAATCCTCATGTCGTCCCAAACCTGTATGTTTTTTTTTGGTCTGTAGAACACCCCAAAGGAGAATTTTTCTCCTTGTCTTTTTCATAAAACAGCAGTCCATAGTGACCAAGCTCCAAAAAGGACCAAAAAGCACCTTTATTGTATCAAACCATAGACCAGGGGTTCCCAAACTTATTTGTAAGCTTTGACCTAAACAATTTTTTTTTTTAAGTACCCCCTGATATTTTAGGAGATAACCTTTCGAGTTATGATTAATTTTATATTTCGAGCACTCTGCAATTGAATTTTAACCACTGAAACTTTAGAGGTGAACCTGCATGGACAGTCAAGAACAGAATTCGGGAAGTCCAGATTTTTTGAGACAGAGTACCAATACTTTTTTTTTGGTACTCACCGATGGAGTCCGAAACCGGTTTTCTTTTTTTTTTCTGAAATGCATATATCAATAGTTTATTTTAATTAGATCATCAACATGGTGTTTAAATAAATAAATAAATTCATAAAAAATGTGTTAAATGAAAATATAACAATTCATTTTCAAAATTATATTGTAGTAATTTTATCAAATGAAGTGCTTTTATTCAGAACCTCACAGCACAATCGAAAATACATTGGAGTTATTTTTATCAAATAAAGTTATGCATAACAGAAGATATTGCTTAAATATAATACAATTAATACTGATTTATTATTATTAGTAGTAATTGTAGTATAACAGAGAATATTCCATTTCTGTCATAACTTTTTAATTTAAATTGAGCTTTAATTTTGGCAGAGCTTTTATTTTAAAGTGTTTCTGTGTTGTTTTGACCAAGGAGCTTTGATTTTATGAAGAGATTCCCACTTCGGAAAAGCCAGTCACTACGTGACTCAAAGTGATTATTAAACTACAAAAGGCTGCTATTTAAATAAATAAATAAATATGTACTCTGAATGTGCCTCGCACTACAAAGTGAACTTGTTCACTACAAATGTTCACTGTCATCTGCTACAAACAAGAGCGCTCGATGCACATGACAGGGTTTTTTCCTGTATGAGCCAAAGTGGAGCTTTAGAAAGTACGTGGAGTGTCTTTAGACATTCACAAGTCCTCACATTTGCAGTGCGCCGCTCATTCAAACTATATTTTTATATAATTAAATTAAACAGCTTTTGTAGTAAAATAACCACACTAGGACTTAACGTGATTTTAATTTCTGCACTAATTGTTTATGTAAGGACATTCGTATATCAGATAGTATCGATTTTTGGTATTGGACAATTTCAGATCCAGAATCGGTACATCCCTAAATAGAATAATTAAACTTAAATTTACAACCATGTGAAGTTGCATCCCCAAAAATACAAGCACTGTTAATGCAATATGTTTTTATCTGAATGATTTTATGCATTGCATTGCACAGAAAAAATAACCATACAACAACCATAACAGACATCATAACCTGTATTTTTGCTTAAATATTACACCCATTGAGCACATAAAATGTCCCGGAAAACTGTGCCTTGAAAAGAGTGGGAACCCTGATTAACTCATCATTATAATAATAGAATAGCTAAGAATATTTATGTATTTATGATGGCTTTGTGATGTTTACCCAAGCTTTGAACCTGAAGGCAAATTTTTATCTACATTATATCTTTTAGATATTTAGAGAAGCTAGTTAGCGCTAGCTGTCTAATCGAACACAACAATTTGACGGGTTTCTGCCACCACATATTGCGTATGTGTATAATACTACTGGTCTACTAATAATGCTACAATAACACTGGAATATTGACAAAAGTTTCATTTTTAGGTGAACTATTCCTTTAAAATAAACCACACAATCATTTAAAATAACCAGATATTTGTTGGTTACCTCAGACAGAGCTGCTCTAGAGGAACTCTCTGGATCTCAGGCAGCTGTTGTTGGCTCAGGTGGTGTGTGAAGCGGTGGCTTGTGAACAAATGAAAGCAGATGCCTGATGCCACACGACCAGCACGACCTTTCCTCTGAAGAGCATTTGCACGAGACACCCACACATCCTCTAGACTCTCCATACTGCGACTGGCATCATACCTGACACACATACACAAGCACATATGACAATACAGCCCGTTTCTGTTTACTGTTTCTTTAAATGAAAACAGTTCACTGATATCCAGAAAAAATACCAACATCTAAATTTAACATTACATTTTAAGCAAAACAGCAACAATATGCCGTGTCTACAACCTCTTCTCTTTCATCCTGCCTGAGTCTATGACATACACCACATCGTCAATGGTGACTGAAGTCTCAGCAATGTTGGTGGAGATGATGATTTTGGTAACACCATTAGGTGGACGGGTAAAGACCGCCTGCTGTTCCTCGTTTGAGAGAGAAGAGTGGAGTGGATACACTACACACCTAAAATTATTACACACAAACAGAACAAAATATTATATCTATATCATACCAAGGATTGGGATATGCTTAAAGAATGTAGGCTATTGTAAAGACAATTTTGGGATAATTTGTTAATGTACATCACCAGTGTTTTCTACAGGATTATGCTTTTGCTTAATCTTAAATTCTATTTTTCCAATGCATTTTATGTTTTTTTTTAATGGTTAATATACCACTTATTACAGCAAAACTATGATACACTTTTAGCAGATATGCATCTTTAACCAAATGTTGAACAACCAGACTAATTTAGAATCCGATTCCACCTGGTACTACGATGCGTCTCGGGTGATCCAATCACATGTGGTCAGGTGAGACACATTGCAGTTTACACCTGGTTACTTAAACGCATCTACTGTGACCACCTGTGTTCGGATTTGGAGGGGAGGGTCTCTGTTTCATGACAACATACATCAATCACTATGTCAGTATGTGTCAACAATGTCAGAAAAGACAAAGAAATGGTGAAAAAACCAGCGTGCTGTTCTCCCAGATCCAGTTGAAATGTAATCTAAGCACAAACAACATGTCAAGCAGAATTATCTGTTATTTTAGTGGATTACCTGTATTAAAAGAGCTTCAGGTGTCCGTGCTTGTCATCTGTGTTGATATCAGACACATTAATGAAGATATGTGAAGCTCTCCACATTTTAAAATTTTCTGATTGGATGGCTATTTCCTTTTAAAGCCGCTCATAACTGGCAAAATTTAAACTCTTGTTTTAGCACAGCGTTTGATTGACAGGTGAGGGGTGGTGCTTTTCGCATTTACACCTTAAATGTGAAGCAGCACATGCCTTTTTGAGTACATCAGTATGTGGTTTTTGTGATCCAATCACACAACATTTTAAACCCCTTTTAGATTTGTATTTAGGGCTGACCACATGTCATCGGATCACCCGAAACGCATATTAATGCCAGGTGGAAACAGGGTCTTAGACTAGTTTAAGTTTCAATAACCTTTTTGAAATATTGTAAATTGTATTTTTGTAATACATTTTAAAGAAATTGTATTGTAAAAAAGGTAACAGTCCTCAAGCTCATTTCAAGTAAAAAATAATAGCCTGGGATTCAATGAGGATTGAGTTGTTTGACCGATTCAGGCCGATGACTTGTCAATATATTATTTCACAGTGACCAGTCTTTTTCACGTCCCAGCTCGGCATTTTATTTTGGGCCATGGCGCTTCAGATTCAGCAGCAGAACGGTGCCTGAATAGAGGTGCAGGAAACACTGGGACACACACACTATACCTGTCAGCTCTTCTGTTGTTGAACATCCGGTTAGACTGTAGCTGCTCATATAATTGCTTTATTTCAGCAAGTCCAGGCAGGAAGACCAAAACAGCACCTGTGAATAACACAAAACACAGTTCATCACATTTGTTTTGTACTTTCAAATGGTGCATTTATTTTATGATATTATATTATTGTGTTATTTACCTGGTGGGTAGCTGTGGTCCCCATCTACAATCCATTCCAGCAGACTCTCTATCAGATCCATGTTGATTTTTTCAAGGTCCAATGTAGCCAGCGTTTTCACAACAAACTTTGCGCAATCTTATAAAGAAGGGACGTACAAAAGACATCTTTCATTTAAAAAAATTTCAAATTATAAAACTGAGAGTTTTGACTGATCAGTCAGTACAGTATCCAGTCATGATAAAATACATGTTACAATGACAGCTATAATAGCTACTGTGTATATCACTGTGCAGCACCTCATGTTATTGATTACATGCAGTATTTATATCTTCTAGGTTCTAGAATGAAGTTGAATTTGATTGATAAAATAACATTTAATGAAAATGTTTATGTAGTAACATCTTTATAAAAGTAAGGTCTGGTGTTCTTACTGGAATATCTGACTGTGAGCTCTTGTAGACTGAGCTGCTGGTCTGGCACTGAGTCTTTGACTGGAGCCTTTTTCGTGAAGGAGCTGAATGACAAGTCTCCACTATCATCATCATCGTAGTCTTCAACTGGAGCTCGTCCCTTTCCTGCCCTGCCACTCTGATTAGCTGGACCATTTTGCTTTGTGGAACGCCGGTACGGACTTCCATCCTCAAGTACATACCTTTACAACAAATAAATATAACATGTTGTGATGTAACTATTGGATTTCTATTATTGTGGGGAAAATATATTCGGAAAAAGTCATAGACTAACAGTATTCTCATAAAATATATAACGCTTATAGTACCTAGTCTTAGCAATGGCATCTTCAAGGAAGAACTGCTCCACTGGGAAGGTACGACCTTTTATATGATCATAAACAAAAAGATTAAATGGTGCACATTTAATCTATTAATAAGAGGCACTGTATGTTTTTGAGTGAGTGTCTGGGATGACGTGGAGCCCACCTGGTATATGGATACTGGGGCAGTTGTTGAAGTACTGGGAGAAGAGCTCCGCATTCAGTGTCGCACTCATCAGAATTATTTTCAGATCTGACCTTTTCATAATCAGATCCTTCAGAACCAGCAACAGGAAGTCACTATGAGACAGATTGTGTTACTGTCAGAGTCATGGTGTATGCAATAGTGTTGTATGCACATTGTGCTTTTTACAAACCTCTCTTCTGTACGTTCATGGACCTCATCCACAATCACATGTGTGATTCCACTGAGCTCAGCATCACCTTCTAACATCCGCAATAGCACACCAGTGGTGCAGAACAGCAGCCTGGTGCTGGATGACTGAATACAAAAAAACATACACAATAACATTAGGTGCCATCAGATAACTAGTGGCAGGGCAGGATAATATAGGTCAAAGCATTATATCTTAAAATTGTTTCATCCTTTTTCTGAAAGACAATCTTTATATTTATGTTTAGACTTAAAAGGCTACTTTATTTTTATAAATATGAGATTTTATTTAAACCATAATTTGGTCCAAAGAGTAATTGATGCCAAGTAGATTACAAATGTTTCCTGAAAACAAATAATTATGTTAATAAAAATATATAATAAATGAATGTTTTTCACTTAATGAACTCCAGAATCCTATTTAATAAAAAGTATTAATATGTACAAATATACAATGTACAACAGCAACACTTACAACCAAATATCTTTAAATAATACATTTTAATACATGAAAAATGCCACGGGGGACTTTAGTGATGACTAGGGCTGTCAAATGATTAAAAGTTTTAATCTAAATAACATGACATGCCGATTAAACAAATTAAATCACAATTAATCGCATGTATCGATATTTGCAGAAAAGGGCCCTCAAATAAATATTATTTAACATATAATGGGCTTATATGACACACAACCAATGGGTCGAAGGAACGTGCCAACGCGCTTGCTTCACAGGAGCACAGAGGTAAATTCAGCCATTCATCAATGCCTGATAGGTAACTCTTACAGTAAACTCTTATAGTAAAAAAGTGCTTAAATATCATTCTGTATCATACACAAAGTGATCGATTCGCTTTAACAGACATTAATGTCACCGCTGGATATAGGATGGATTACTTACATGCTGACTATCTGTGCTTTTTGGACCTACAAATATCTAAATTACCATCCACTCCCATTCTAAAGACCTGCTGAGCTTGGAACTTTTTCTACAAATCTTCAAAAGTATTTTGCAGAAGAAAGAAAGTCATACACATGACAGGTGAGTGAATTATCAGAGAATTTTCATTTTTAGGTGAACTATCCTTTTAAGTCTATCACTGGCCTACAGTCCACTGTGATCCATTTTGCAATCGAGTTAATCAATTTGTCCAAGGTAGAGCGTCAGACGAACGCTTTTGTTGTCCCATTGTGCTTGCCCTCACGTTTCATCGGTTTTCAGCATCTCTAGCCAGAAAAGTGACATTTTTCTTTAGGGTCGTGAAAAGTCCCGTGTAAAGACAAGTCAGTCTACTCAGCGGTTATCTTGGGAATGCTCCCGTGCAGCTATTTTCTATGGATGTAAGCGACATAAAAGTACAGGTCCTATCTACTTAAATGGGGAGAGAACGAAATCTCCAAAACGGTTAGTCAAGATTAAGATCAAAGAACATATTTAAAATCTGCAGAATAATCTGACAACAATGGTATCATAAATTGTGGTTTTAAAATTTTTCAGGATGGTCCAGCTAATGCGCATGCACATTCTCGAGTTGACTGACAATTGAAATGATTGGTATCGGATCGATAAGAAAATAAGTGGTATCGCCCATCCACTCACGTGTCACTCAAGTGCAGTTTCTGTGCAGCTGCAGTTCCTCTGTGTGCTTGCTGTTATTGAAAGTTTATTTATTCATATATTCATAATAAATCCAAATAATTCAAGATGCACTGTTGAAGAATGTGAACTAAACAGCCTTTGGCTCCACCCAGCTCAGTTTGTTGTCTGAACAGCTGTGCATGCCTGTCAAGCTGGAAACGTGCTTACTGCCACCTGCTGACTTAAATCCGAAGTTTTAATTCATGGAACTTCAAGTTTTAACTGCTACTCTTTTAAAAGCAATTTCTTATCACTTATTACGGTGGCACAATTAATTCCCTTGATCTTTTAAATGTATAATTTTTTATATAATTCATTGCACTACTTTAATGCGTAAAATTGACAGCCTTAGCAATGACACAAACAAATAGCTGAATCTTTACTTATCCTTCACAGTCTTTAGAAAACACAACTGGCCAAATAAAAAGTGCAATAAGATCACGATGATGCAGTGTTACTTGCTTTTATGTTGGCTAAAAATAACTGTGAATAGATGGTAAATATCCATTACATAGACCAAAGTAGTGAGATTACAGCATAGACCATTACATAGACCAAATGCAGCTGGTGAGTGTATTTACGCACAAGATGGACTTACCCTGACAGTTTCTAGGCGGATCTGGTAGCCTGAAGAGTGACCCAGGGCCTCTGCTCGTTCCTGGGCCACTCGTGTCGCAACAGCAATGGCAGAGATTCGCCGTGGCTGAGTGCAAATAATGTTAGCCAAGCTACCAGGCCGCCCGGTCAGGAGAAAGTTATCCAGGATAAACTGAGGAATCTGAGTGGTTTTACCGCACCTGTGGTTACATTAATGCCATTATGGAGAGACATAAAGTAAATCAATTCCGGTGTAAAAATGTGTTTGAAAATAAATGTGGCAGGTCCACTGTCTTACCCTGTCATTCCACTGATGACGAGAACCTGGTTCTTATCCAAACACTCCAATATGGCCTCTCTCTTGGGCCACACAGGCAGCTTCTGCCTCTGCTCCTGCATAGATGTATACCGCCTGGAGGACTGAGAGACAGAACACAATTAAAATAACAATTCACCCAGAAATGTAAATTCTGAGAATTAAAGATAATTACTGTATTCTCCCCCTCATGTCAATCTAAACTAATATGACTTTATTTCTTCCCCTGGAACACAAAAGGTGATATTTTAAAGAATATCCTGGTCACTATTTTCAATATAATGAAAATCAACGAAGACAGGTGCAGTCAACCTCATAAATGACAAAAAAAGAACCATAAAACTATCAAAAAAGTGTTTGGTCACAATAACAATTAAATTTGATGTAATTGACATCAAACCCAACATGGCAAATGGAGCTACAATGGAGGGCACACAAAGCTATTACATGGCTTCTGTGGACTTACAATGTAGTGCAATATAAGTTATATACGTCATAACGACTACATTTATGAAACTTCATTATGCTTTTTTGTAATTTTGGGGCATGGCACCACCAGTCCCCATTTACTTTCATTGTATAGAAAAAGAGCAGCCAGGATATTCTTCAAAAATTCACTTTTCGTGACAAAATCATATAGGTTTGGAACAACCTGAATGTGAGTAAACAATGACAGAAAAATTGTCATCTTTGGATGAACTATCTGAAACTGTCACAAGAATCCAAGCCAATGAGGTCTGGGTAGGTGTGTGGGCCCACTGGCGGGGCTGCCGAGAATAAAATGATTATCAAAATATGAATAACTAAAGTCTTGATCAACATAAAATAGGTATTGTTTTAAAGCTAAGAAGCTGTTGTTTACAATGCATGAAGGCATTATGACCTAAACTGAAGTGTTCTGTTTTGATTATTTATTAATAATTTTGCACAGAACAAATTACTGTAATTTGTAAAAACATCAAACTGATCAAATAATCATGTGTCATATGTTGTTGGAAAGCTCATAAATAGTAGAATACAACCAGCCTATTTGTTTTACTTGCAGAAATATAGCAAGTAATAGCTAAATACATGTCTTTGACATACATGTTACATGTTAACAGGTGTTGCTTATATGCTGCATTTTCCTTTGTAACTTCACAAAAAAGTAAACAGAACAGAAAATCACATACCATTACTTAGAGGCGGTGATTATCTTTAAAATGAGCACACACAACGTAATTGGATGCATAGACCATTAAATAATCTGGCTAAAAACATGTTAGCTTTCCTGGATCAGAAGACTTCATTGGAAATTATGTTCTACATTGTCCAGTGTCATGGAATGCTAAACCAATCGTATTAGGATTCAGATCGCTGCAACTAGAGGTGGAAGTCATCCAAATACGGGCAGAAATTATCGTTCACTGTAATTACATTTGTCCACCAGGAGATGCCAC
Organism: Xyrauchen texanus; assembly: GCF_025860055.1. Lineage (NCBI taxonomy): Eukaryota > Metazoa > Chordata > Actinopteri > Cypriniformes > Catostomidae > Xyrauchen > Xyrauchen texanus. Next base: position 33,484,219 of record NC_068295.1, read on the forward strand.
CAAGTAAAAGACAGACTCAATGATGGCTCAGATGACACAGAATGGAACTGAATGAGATCACGCTACTCATGCCTGCATGCTTTGGAACGAGAGTATACCTATAGTCATTGTTGTATTTGCATGTGTAATTAGTTGTTATGAACAATTATTATGTTTTATTTGTTTGGAGAGGCTTTTGGACAATTGGAGATGTTTCTGGACATTAGGATAATAACTTTTGATTGCTTTGTCGTATCAGCACAAAATTTTACTCAGTTACATAAGACAACATTGGGAAAGAGCTACCTTATTTACACCCCGAGGTATAATGTAAAATCAGAAAAATAAGAAAAAAGTTTTTGGCTCGAGTTTTTATTAGTGTTTCTTTTTCAGTTTTTTTTTCAGAGTCTCAGAATTTACAATAATCTATATAATAATAATACAAATCTTCAAAATGATACAAAACAATTGACCTTCCTTGTTTTTTCGACTTGTTAGCTATTAACTAACTAATTAAAATTACATTAATTAGTTAATTTTGAGCATTCAACTATAACATGAAATATTCAGAGCATCCTCAGAGCTTAAAGGGTTAACAGATGATAGGTGTGTTACCTGTTTCCTCATGAACTCCCTGCAAAGTTTCTTGTTCTCTTGTTGTATTTGATCAGTTTTGATCTCCATCTTCTTGACCATCCTCTTCCGCAAGTTAACATAGCTCTCGTTTTCCACTGGGATACATTCCTCTTCATCTTCAACATCACCCTCTTCTGGCTCATCATCAATATCCTCCCTTAAGAATGGTGCATCTAATTTAACACACACAAACTCACACAAGTCATTACTTCTTCAAAACAGTAAACATTTGTTATGTGCAAAGTTTTATGGATGCACACTTGTATGTAGAGGAATAGTTCATCCAAACATTTTTAATTCTGACATAATTTACTCACCCTCACAACGTTCCAAACCTGTATGACTTTCTTTTTTTGTTTTACACAAAACAAGAAATTACACTTAAGAGCTTTGGCAGAGGGCAAGATTTTCTGTGAATAATTATGTAATTTCAGTCTGTTCTAGCCTTCAGAAGACTTGGATTATAGTGCACAAGTTGTATGGACTATTTTATCGTGCTTTTCAGTCCTTTTGAGCTGTACACCATCTAGTCACTACATGCTTTTGTTTGTGCAAAAGAGCAGCATGAACATCCTGCTCCTTTTTTGTTTCACGGAAGAAAGTAATATGGTTTTATTACGACATGAGGGTGAGTAAATGATCCTAGAATGTTCAGTCATGGCAGAACCATCCCTTTAAGTATGGTTTCCAATCCCTCACCTTCCTTCTGTCTCACTCTGTAGTTTGTGGTCTCTGTGGTGTTGGCTGATCTATTTTTATCGATCTTGATGTCTATGCTGTTCTTAGTGCTCTGGTTCCTTGCTGGAGTGACAGTGGGTGGAGTCAGCACAGGGGGCGGAGAACTGTACTTGTGATGAGTAGTTAACAGCAGCTCTCTGACAGGTCCATCCTCTTCCAGACAGGAAATTAGTGTGTAGACCACTGGCTCACCTTCCTGTGCAGCACTGAGTGACTGACCGAAGAGATACTCTGTCACACTGAGGCGACCCGCCCACAAGAGTGATTCATCTGTGGTACTGAAGGCCACAATCGGAGGTTGAAAGGGATATAAACTGCCTGGTTGGAAACGGATCTCCAGCTGGTAAACAGGCGGATCTATGCTGCTAAACCCTGGTTGACTAGGCGTACAAGATTCTCTGGCAGTGGTGCATTTAGTTTGTTTTGGTGTTTCGTGCTTGAATTTGCATCGGTTACCAAACTTACAACCTGCCCCCTTTAGGTAAAACTTACAAATCTGATTGGATACCGATTGTTTGTGATTCACCAAGTCTGAAATTTTGCTCCGCCCTTCATCCAGCCATAGCAAATCAAGATTAACAGTCCAAACACGATCGCTGATGCGCTCACAGAAGCGTTCCCCATAGATTGCAGTCAAAGCGAAGGCCTCTTCCTGTCGCAACGCTACACACTCCTCACGTGAAGGGAGGTCAGATGTCTGAGGGCTGAGGGACCTGGAGCCAAAACGTTCTGTGAACATCTGGGAAAGGAGGAGCTCTAAAGTCGATCCAACCTCACCATGCCCACTTCCTCCTCCAATTCCCACCTCCAAAGCTTGTCTACTGCGCTCACGATCAAACCCATACCTGCAAATATAAAAATAGGGCTGTTTTAATTGAATTTATTACATGAGATGCCAATTAATTAATCAAATTCATTGTAATTAATCACATATGAATTTTTGCTAAAAATGTTTAAAAATAAAATGGCCCCAAAATAAAGATAATTTGCCTGTATGGAAAGGATCTGTCAGCATCCTGCAAGACTGCTACAAGGCATGACCACTAGAAATTACAGCCACTTAAAAAAAAAGAAAACGGTCAAATGCTGAAGTCGTGCAACAGGTGAATGTCACATTCATTCACTGTGTTTCTTGTGTTTACACTGAGCCCCGCAGAAACTCTGCACCTATCCCTATTAGGTATCCTCACCACAAAGATTAAAAACTTTACATTTTATAAAATTATTAAATATACTCGAGAAGTAATTTTAAAGTTCTATTAAATACAATCATACCACTGTATCACTAGGTGGAGACAATGAGGACACACTGTGCAACTAGCAGGCTAATTAGCTAATGGGATGCTAAGCTAAAAGGCTAAACGGTTAGTTTGTGAAATAACTGGAGCAAACAGAACAATGTTTAATTTCACTATTAATATCTTCGATTTAATATTATGATATGTAAATTTAAATCGTATTCTTTGTCATATTTACATAGTTAAGACAACATGGATCTTACAGCAATAAAAATTTCAGCTAACGGAGTCTCTTTGTGATTCAAAGGGGGCATTACTTGCAGTAAATGTGTTGTGTAATATAGTGGGTGTTCCTTGTCATCTTGCTAGACGTAGACAGAGACTGAGTTCAGAAAGGCATACTACCTTTGCCATTTATGTCTTTGGCAGAAATAGTAAAACTAGTAAGGTAGTATGCCATTCCGAATTCGCCCACATAGACTTGGCCTGTACAGTTGGATCAGTGCTGAGTGCCCCCTGCTGATGGAATTTACGTGTGGCATAATTAATTGCGCTAGTATTTTATTTAATATGTTATTTTTATATATAATTAATCACACTGAATTAACATGTTAAATCGGCAGCCTTAATGAAAAATTAAACACTAGAAAATTGTTACCCTTCGAGTGAATGGTTTGTTCAAATCCCTAACTGTAATTCTGAGCAACAGCAATAGTGATTTTTGTCTTAGCAATCACCACTAATGACTACCTGCAAAGAGTTCCTAAAGCAAACAGGGAGATCACCAGCTCTGGCTTAGTGTGCTTCTCCTCAACTGGGTCCTCCATCCAGTCACAATCTTCGGCACATTCCACTCCATCATCGTTAGTTATCCAGAACTGACCTTCTTCACGATGGTCCAGCTCATCATACTCCTCCTTCTCATCCTCTTCCTCCTCCCCTCCTTCATAATCAGAGCCACTACATGACAACATTACATTATTATCCATTACTGACCAAACATTAAAAGCACTCGACAAGTGCTTAATAGAGCGCTACATTCCGGTTCCAGAAGGAAAAAGTCCAGGAAATACTGGAAATACTAAAAAATTACTCCATAAAGAAATTCATATTAAGCAATCTTTCAAGACAGACCTAACATGTGTGCTAACTAATTCATAATAGGTGGAAAGAAAGCAGCTCAATCTCACCTACAGGGCGTGTTATACTCCTGGTTCTGAAGTTCTCGCAGCAGTTCTTTCACCTGAAGTCTGTTCTCTGACGTCATCTGTATCTTCTGCAGGGGCAGGTGCACCTGCTCGGGTCTGAATCTGTCTCTCCTCTCCTCATCCCCATGTTTTCTGGGCAGTCCCAGAGCTCTTCCTCTGCCAGCACCTCTATGGCCCCTGCGGGCACTTCCTCCACCTCTTGAACCTCTAGATGAAAGAGGTTTGAAGGACCGGCTTGGTCCAATATCCAGACTGAAATCATCTCCATCATCCCAGCCCCCACTGGCAGCTTTCTTACTACCTCCACCTCCTGAACCTCTAGATGAAGGAGGTTTGAAGGACCGGCGTGGTCCAAAATCCAGACTGAAATCATCTCCATCATCCCAGCCTCCACTGGCAGCTTTCCTACTGCCTCCATCTCCCGCCTCCGCCTCCACCTCCACGTCCACGTCCTCTGGGTTTATTAAACCGTCCTCCACCCCGGTTGGGTTTACCCCGCCTCCTTCCACTCATTAGTAAAGCTCCTTTTTAATGTTTTTCCTTATAATTGAAAAATACATTAATTTACAGATACATTTGTTGGTTCAGTTCGTTGAGCAAGTGTCTGTCCTGAAAAGCATCAGTAGCCAACCAGTTAGCATAATAATTCCACGTATATGTCCTGAGATCTAGAATTGCAATACATATTCACGCGAGCACAAACACACCATTGACGTTAATAAATATTGCAGCCAGACATAAGTTACCATGTATAACTGGTCCTCAATACAGTTACATCGATGCTGTGGGTACAGTGAGAGAAAAAAAATAAATCTTAAATGTTACCTGACAATGAAAGCAGATTCACAAATCATACCGATTACCGAGCCGATATTTAAATGAAAATTAAGTTTTGATTCTCGTGAATTGCTGTACGGTTACAGAAACTTCAAATCAATGTGGAAAAGCTGGCTGAAACCTGCGGCAAGCGACACAGCTTAAACAGGAAACAGGTAAATTTTTCCAAAATAAAAGTTGACTTTTCCCCAAAATAAAAGTTTAAACTCTTCTCAAGAATAGTTGTTCAAGGAAATATTCATGGTATTGCAGAATTGTTAAGACTTATTATATATATTTATGCTTCGTGATCCAATGACAAATAAAATAAGAAAATCGCAATAAAATAAATAAATAAATGAATGAATAAATACACTGGATAAATAACGTATTAATTTTACCAATTAAAAATTGAAAACTGATTAAAAATTAAAAACGAAATATTAGTTTCACTTGCACTTAACCAGCTGTCAAGTAAAAATTCTATTGCAAATATTTAATAATAATAATAATAATAATAATAATAATACAAGTTTCTAAATTGAACGCATTCAAGAATAATTTCATGGATGCCTGACATAATAAAATTATCCTAACAGCTACAAAAGTGATGCTGTATACTGTATATGTTATGTGTGTGTGTGTGTGTGTGTGTGTGTGTGTGTGTGTGTGTGTGTGTGTGTGTGTGTGTGTGTGTTTGCAGGGTTGGATGGGTAACTTTTGAAATTTATTCCACAACAGATTACAGAATACATGCTGTAAAATGTCATTTAACGTATTCCGTAAGATTACTTAAAGTCAGTAACGTTTTCTAAATACTTTGGATTACTTCTTCAGCACTTGTAGATTTTTTCACTTGTTTTGACTATAAAAACTCTGCCAGTACAGTAAGACAAAATACATGTTAAAAATACATTCTCTGAAAAACCTAAATATCTTATGCAGTGTTGTTTCTAAAACAATATTAATTTATCTTGTTTTAAGTATTTTTAGATATTTTTACAGGAAAACAATAAAAACATGATTATCAAGAATATGATTTTTGCCCTAATATGAAAGGTCTTACTAGAAGAAATTATGATCTATCTTGAATTTTCTTGATAAAAAAATATGATCATGTCTGGTAACATGTGCATGTAAATTGACTAGAAATAGCATTTTAGCTTAGTGTAAACTGACAATTTACACAAGATTTATTTATATTCCTTCTGCTCCAAACTTACTTCAAACTTACTTCTCTGTCTGCTCGTATGAATGTAACACATCATAAGAAAGTGTTTCAGCGCTGTTCAAATGCACTTTGGATCGCATCATATATAGGTATAAATGTTTTCCATCTGAAAGGACTAAATATTAAATGAAATAATAAAAGCAAATGACAATAAAATGCAAAGTAATCTCTTCAGAAATCAGATTACTTTTAGAATGTAACTGTATTCTAATTACCAATGATTTAAACTGTAACTGTAGTGGAATGCATTTTAAATATGTAATCCTGTTACATGTATTCCGTTACTCCCCAACCTTGTGTGTGTGTGTGTGTGTGTGTGTGTGTGTGTGTGTGTGTTTCAGTTCTTGCATAACCACATTCTTTGGAGATTCTGGTTATGAAACTCAAACTCTGTAGACATAGTAATATTTTATTTAAAATGGGAGAGTCAGCATTTATAATTACAACATTTTTTCATCAATGGTGATGTACACTCACCTAAAGGATTATTAGGAACAACTGTTCAATTTCTCATGAATGCAATTATCTAATCAACCAATCACATGGCAGTTGCTTCAATGCATTTAGGGGTGTGGTCCTGGTCAAGACAATCTCCTGAACTCCAAACTGAATGTCAGAATGGGAAAGAAAGGTGATTTAAGCAATTTTGAGCGTGGCATGGTTGTTGGTGCCAGACGGGCCGGTCTGAGTATTTCACAATCTGCTCAGTTACTGGGATTTTCACGCACAACCATTTCTAGGGTTTACAAAGAATGGTGTGAAAAGGGAAAAACATTCAGTATGCGGCAGTCCTGTGGGCGAAAATGCCTTGTTGATGCTAGAGGTCAGAGGAGAATGGGCCGACTGATTCAAGCTGATAGAAGAGCAACTTTGTCTGAAATAACCACTCGTTACAACCGAGGTATGCAGCAAAGCATTTGTGAAGCCACAACACGCACAACCTTGAGGCGGATGGGCTACAACAGCAGAAGACCCCACCGGGTACCACTCATCTCCACTACAAATAGGAAAAAGAGGCTACAATTTGCAAGAGCTCACCAAAATTGGACAGTTGAAGACTGGAAAAATGTTGCCTGGTCTGATGAGTCTCGATTTCTGTTGAGACATTCAGATGGTAGAGTCAGAATTTGGCGTAAACAGAATGAGAACATGGATCCATCATGCCTTGTTACCACTGTGCAGGCTGGTGGTGGTGGTGTAATGGTGTGGGGGATGTTTTCTTGGCACACTTTAGGCCCCTTAGTGCCAATTGGGCATCGTTTAAATGCCACGGCCTACCTGAGCATTGTTTCTGACCATGTCCATCCCTTTATGGCCACCATGTACCCATCCTCTGATGGCTACTTCCAGCAGGATAATGCACCATGTCACAAAGCTCGAATCATTTCAAATTGGTTTCTTGAACATGACAATGAGTTCACTGTACTAAAATGGCCCCCACAGTCACCAGATCTCAACCCAACAGAGCATCTTTGGGATGTGGTGGAACGGGAGCTTCGTGCCCTGGATGTGCATCCCACAAATCTCCATCAACTGCAAGATGCTATCCTATCAATATGGGCCAACATTTCTAAAGAATGCTTTCAGCACCTTGTTGAATCAATGCCACGTAGAATTAAGGCAGTTCTGAAGGCGAAAGGGGGTAAAACACAGTATTAGTATGGTGTTCCTAATAATCCTTTAGGTGAGTGTATTTCTCCAGTTAGGGAAAAAGAGATGACATTTGTGGACAGATGGGGGAGCTAGATGACCAGAAGTGACTGATTGTAGCAGCCAGGCTGGCATGCCACCTTGACTTCTGAAAGATTTAGGCCGGTGGGAAAGGCATTAGCAGCACTAAAGGTCAAAAGCAGTGTTTTAAATGCAATTCTTAAAGTAATGGATAGCCCGTGCAAACCTGAGCATAGGCTTTTTTCCAAAAGTCAAATACAAATCCAGAGACTGTGTTGTGCGCACATGTGGCAGACACAAGCAGTGTTTTCTGTAGTTTGTGAAATTTTATTTAGCAAATTTATTTTTCTCTGCATGTTGATGTCTGGCAAAATGTTCGCTGTCTTCTGCCTGTATATTTATGCGCTTTTTCAAATTGTTTGATCAGATGGTTGTTTTCTTTTCTTTTCTGGTGGAGGGGTGTTAGGTGGGTACTATAGGTCCTTCAATACGTTGTCGGGGAATCATCAGATCACATTTGTATTTGAATCAAATGTGTTTCTGACTACCTGTAGTTTGGTTTCAAAGTGGTTGATTTAAGTAGTGGAATTATATTGGGATTCCATTGTGAATTATGGTCAGTTGGTGACCACTGAACATTGAGGATGGCAGAGGTGGTGAGGGTGCATTGAGGAAGGATGAGGTGGTCAGAAAAAACGACATGAAGAAGTGCTGATTCTGGAATGGAAGTATTAGCTGATATGACATCAGAAAAAGTTACAGAAAAGAGTGTGGTATTTCATGAGGCCTCCTAATTTACTCTATGCTGCATGTGGCAGTGTCTACAGACATACTGAGGAATCAATGGAGGGGAGTGAGGTGACAAATCTGAGGAGGTGAAGATGGAAAATGATAGGGTCCAGTGGGTGGTGGTGCGTGCTAAGGGAAGGAATATGAGGTAACAGAAGGGATATTGTCTGTGTCTGTTCTTTAAAACCAGACTTATATAAGTACATACTGTATATAAATAAAAACAAGAAAAAATGGGATGGGAGACATTTTCTCATGCATTTAGACAAATAGTGTAGTTTATTTTATATTTGTAGGTCTTACTTTTTTATATGTGCCTCTTTATCTCAAGTTATCTCTTTAGTTTTCATCCCTGGCGGATATCCTCCCTCTCTGCGTTCTTCTGTATTTATACTGACTTTAACCTTTTGTCTTTCGTTACTTATATTTGGCCTCTTCCTGACACACAGACTTGACATTGGAGAAAGAAGACAAAGGGTGTACGCCGCCTTATGTCATTTCTTTGTGCAACACAGTGAAAACAATTGGTGGATTCACACATTTATGACTACTGTATCTGGTTAAACCTTGGACCCAAGAGCAGAAACGATTTGTTGGAATATTTAGGCCTAACTGGGGAAA